>NC_084550.2:47302500-47367500 GCF_033978685.3 Nerophis lumbriciformis | reverse complement strand
AAAACACTGCAGTCCCCCTCAAGTGGCATTCACTTGAAACCTTTGAGGATGAATTGTGTTACAAACTTTTGTGCGGTGTTGCTTCTTATTTGTAATTATGGCAAGCTGATTTGTCATGTATATGCAGCGGCAGCTGAACCCAATGTGACAGCATGTCATAATTACGACGATCAGCTGGATAAAAATACCTGAAGCAGTGTCATTAATCCAGAATCTTCACGGTCCAGAAGGACCGACCCAATTAGAAAGCAGGTGGGTGCTCAGATTAGTCGTGCTGCTGCTATTATCGCTGCTTTCTGAACGTTACAAATGGCAATACTTTCTTCCAACTTACCAGTTTAATAAAAATTATTTTTTTTACCACACTTTAGATTTAATATTCAACTTAATTTAATGTATTTATTTATTTATTTATCAACTCTTTCAGTGCTGTCTGCTACGTGGCTCTGTTAGTCGTAAACGAGAACGGTACTCTTGTATTATGTCATCGCAGAAATCTCGCAAGATTAGAGCGGCCATGTTTCGTAGTAGATCTACAAGCAACCAATTCATGACAAATCCATTTTTGAAAATGATGTATCAAATTAAAATCGGGATAAATAGAATTGCAATTCGGATGTGAATCAATTTTTCTATGCACTCCTAATCTGAACCAAGACTTATATTTTTGCTAAATGGTTATTTTATGATCAGTAACAATATGGTGAGGATAAGAAAATATAACAATAAATACATTATTTAGGCAATGATGAAGGTTAGGAGAAAAAAAACCCACCTGAATAAGTAAATAATAAAAGTAGCTAAAATGAGATGAGATGCAAGTGAAAGTCACTGTGACACTATTGATTATTTTTTTAATGTTTTTATTTTTTATAAATGGTTGTGATGATCATGTAAATTAGGAATTTCTAACCACTGCTATGTTGGAATTCTTATCAATATTGATACTGTTGTTGATATTATTCATTTTTGTTGCACTTTTAGATTATTTTGTGTCTTGTTTTTGTGTCCTCTCAATTGCTGTTTATTGCTATTCTGAATGTTGCTGGGTCCAACAATATAATACACAATAACACCATAATAATACAATTCCAATTCCAAGACCAAACCCGTTTTTTTATTTTAAAAAATAAAAAAATAAAAAATTTATTAAACTTTTTTTTTATTAATCAGTCCAACAAAATAATACACAATAATACCATAATAATACAATTCCAATTCCAAATTCAAACCCGTTTTTTTAATAAAAAAAAAATAAAAATAAAAAATAAATAAATATGTATTTATTTAATTTTGTGTTCATCAGTCCAACAAAATAATACACAATAATACCATAATAATACAATTCCAATTCCAAAACCAAACCCGGCCCAGCAACATCCAGAATAGCAAAAATAAATAAATACCCACGACCAAAGGGACAAGCGGTAGAAAAATGGATGGATGGAAAGAAAAAAATACATAAAAAGTAGCTAAAATACTAATAGATTTAATTAATAAATGCATATACAATAAAATGTGTTTAAGATTAGGTATGGGCACTGAAACTGATCCATAATGAACCAGAAACCAGAAAAGGAAAAATTTGAATTTTTTCCATTTTTTTAAAGTGTTGATTCGAGTAACTGCACTGCTTTGAAAGTACTGATTTGGTACTGGCATTGGTTAAAATGTCAATCATACTATTACAATTCAAGATGTGCAAACAGAAATAAGATGGTGACGAAGAAATTAAAAAGTGTTAAAAAAAACAGGATAAAGTAAATTAAATTGAGAATAAATAAAAAGGAATACACTGAAAAAAGAGAGAAAGAATCAAATGTAAAAGACTGATATTTGGATTATGTAGTAGTTTGTGCAGAGATGATGGAAAAGGACGAGTGTGAGAAATTAAAAGTAGTTAAAATGAAGCAATACTAATAATAATAATGATGAATAGTGATCTGAAAGATTTCATAAAATAATCATGTAAATTTGTTCCCAATTTGCTTTGTGGTTATTGTTTATAACTGTTGCTTCCTCCATGCTACTGGAGAACTTTTGTGTTCGTCCGCAGGCGGCAAAGTACTTTAGGAAGACATTTGAGGCCTTGACTTGTCGCTGCTCGGCAAAATGGATTCGGCGGCACGCTCCCCACTAAGTAAAGAAAGCAGCGGGCGAGGGTAGACGGAGGCTAGCGGTCCATTCATTAATCATTGCGGTAAACAGGCCATCCAGTGACACCTGGCAGGGTTAATGCCCGAGACCTGTGTGCAATTACGCTCCCCCCACCCCCCCAGCGCCCCCGCTCCCTGCAGCGCTCACACCAAACCTTGTGATTAGAAAGGAAATGGGAATTAGCAGAAACGTTTCAGAGAGGTGGTCTCCCGTCCGCCGCTAACAGGGCCGAGGGAACAAGGAGAAACTTTGCAAGAGATGCGAGTTGATTGGACTTTTCCCCACGGAGCCAGAAGGAGGGGGGCCGGGGAGGGGTCAAAGGTCAGACCCACACCAAATTAGTAGTGTCTGTTATTTGAGACCAAAATAAAGTAGAGGCCGCGGCAAATGATTTCCCCAAAGCTGGGGCCGTTTTTTTTTTTTTTTTTTTTTTAGCTCGAAATTAGCGAGAGGCCGCCCTGCAATTAGTGGTTTGTTTCTTTTCCACTGAAATATGGCAATAATTCGTGCTCACGTCGCTGGCACACATGAGGTGCTCATTTATTACAAGCACTAAGCACACCGACTATTTGAGCCCACGTTGATGACTTGTAAGTGCGCGGAATGCAAGAGGTCCAGGGAGGGAAACGCAGACGTTGATGACGAGTGTGGCTCAACGCTCGTTAGCGTCTTAATGAGCCGCGACGGAAGTTTGCCTTTATTTCATTAGACCACGAGCGCAGAGTTAACAGCAACCTGCCAGCCAATAACGTGCAACAAGAGATGAGCGAATACCGGAAAAATTACATTTAAAAACACACTTTTAGCTTATCAGTCATGTGGAATTTTAGCATAAAGAAGTCAAACAATTAAACTAATTTGGGACTGTTCAACAAACACGTGTTGCTAAGAGCCACAGTATCTGATATCATTTATCCTGACTTTACTCTTTGAGGAAAAACACAGTGTCTGATATCAAGTTATCCTGGCTTCACTCTTTGAGGAAAAACACTGTCTGATATCATTTATCCTGACTTTACTCTTTGAGGAAAAACACAGTGTCTGATATCAGTGATTCTGACGTCATTCATTTTCGGAAAAAAAAAAGTCTTTGATATAATTGATCATGAATTAATTATTTATAATATTTAAGAAAAAAACAAAACGTCTGATATAATTCATCCCGAATTCCAATATTAATACGATTTAAGGAAATCCCACACGCTCGTTAGCGTCAATGAGCTGCGACAGAAGTTTGCCTTTATTTTATTAGACCACGAGCGCAGCGTTAACAGCAACCTGCCAGCCAATAACGTGCAACAAGAGAGGAACGAATATCAGAAAAATTACATTTAAAAACACAATAGGCTCCAGCATCCCTTGCGACCCCGAAAGGGACAAGCGGTAGAAAATGGATGGATGGATGGACTTTTAGCATATCAGTAATGTGGAATTTTAGTGTAAAGAGTTCAAACAATTAAACTAATTTGGGACTGTTCAACAAACATGTTGCTGAGAGCCACAATATCTGATATCATTTATCCTGACTTTACTCTTTGAGGAAAAACACCATCTGATATCATTTATCCTGACTTTACTCTTTGAGGAAAAACAGTGTCTGATATCATTTATCCTGACTTCACACTTAGGAAAAACACAGTGTCTGATATCATGTATCCTGACTTTACTCTTTGAGGAAAACCACAGTGTCTGATATCAGTTATCCTGACGTCATTCGTTTTTGGAAAAACAACGTTTTTTATATAATTGATCATAAATTAATTCTTTATAATATTTAAGAAAAAAAAACAAAGTGTCTGATATAATTTTTTTCCTGTCATTCATTTATATTATTGATTGTTTGATATCATTTATCCTGACTTTACTCTTTGAGGAAAAACACAGTGTCTGACATCAGTTATCCTGACGTCATTCGTTTTTGGAAAAACAAAGTTTTTGATATAATTGATCATAAATTAATTCTTTACAATATTTAAGAAAAAAAACAAAGTGTCTGATATAATTTTTTTCCTGTCATTCATTTATATTATTGATTGTTTGATATCATTAGTCCTGAATTCATTCATTCAGATTATTCAGGCAAAACCACATGTTTTGATAATACTGTATATATCCCGAATTCAAACCTTTATATAATTGAAGAAAAAAAGCCAGTCTGATATCATGTATCTGGAATTCAAATATTTATAGTATTTAAGGAAAACCCACACGCTCGTTAGCGTCTTAATGAGCCGCGACGTAAGTTTGCCTTTATTTCATTAGACCACGAGCGCAGAGTTAACAGCAACCTGCCAGCCAATAGCGTGCAACAAGAGAGGAGCGAATACCGGAAAAAATTACATTTAAAAACACACTTTTAGCTTATCAGTCATGTGGAATTTTAGTATAAAGAAGTCAAACAATTAAACTAATTTGGGACTGTTCAACAAACACATGTTGCTAAGAGCCACAGTATCTGATATCATTAATCCTGACTTTACTCTTTGAGGAAAAACAGTGTCTGATATCAGTTATCCTGACTTTACTCTTTGAGGAAAAACACAGTGTCTGATATCATTTATCCTGACTTGACTCTTTGAGGAAAAACACAGTGTCTGATATCGTGCGTGACTGCTCGCTGACTGCTCGCTGTTTCGAAAAAGCTAAGTATCGTTCTATTTGTGTGCTTTTAAATTGTTCTGCAGCTTTCTTTATTACTTTCTCAACATATTTAGTAGTACTATTTAACTTGCAAATCACCCGATCTCTGTCTCTCCACCCCTCCCGCAGCTAGCTAGCAGCTAGCTGCTAAGCTAACGAAGCTAGCGCGGAGAAAGGCGTCGCCGGGCGCCGGTCAGAAGGAGTCTACTCCTGCACACCGTGACCAGGACTTCTCGGAAGACAGCAGGAACTTCACTCGGTGACAGAAAACACCGTGAGTATGGCTTCCTGCGCGTCTTGCACCTTACTCACGGAGAGGCTGGCTCTGCTAGAGGGCCGTGTCCGCCAGTTAGAGCAGAGTAATCTCGTAACTTTAGATGTTGCGGACACATCTGCTAGCGTTAGCTGTAGCGAGCTAACTAGCCCAGCCTGTAGTAGTCCTAAGCGGCCTACAAGCTACGGTGTACCGGTTGAGACGCATAATAGATTTAGCTCTTTAGCTAGTCCTACACCCCAGTCTACCGGGCACCACACCTTAGTCATAGGGGACTCCATCACCCGAAACATAAAGCTTAGCAAACCAGCCACAATTAAGTGCATCCCGGGGGCCCGAGCACCTGACATTGAGGCTAATCTTAGGGAGCTAACTCGCAACAGGCCTAGTAAACACGTACGACAGGCTAATCGCACCACTAGTTATGCGAATATAGTTGTACACGTTGGCTCCAATGACACTAGAATGAGACAGGCAGAGATTACAAAGAGAAACATAGCCAGGACTTGTGATCTCGCTAGAAAGATGTCCAGGCATCGAGTAATTGTCTCTGGCCCCCTGCCTGCGAGAGGCAATGATGAGAGATATAGCAGATTAGTCTCGCTTAACAAGTGGCTGGCTAGCTTCTGTAGACAACAGGAACTAACGTTTATTGATAATTGGCCCTCTTTCTGGGGCAAACCAGGCTTGCTGATGAGGGACGGCCTTCACCCTAACCAGGAAGGCGCCATCATCCTGTCTAAAAACATAGACTACTGTTTAAGTCACATTTGACTAACTACACTAGAGCAAGCCCGGTCACAGGCAATTACAGAGCCTGCTAGTCCGGGTGAGGAGTCAGTTAAGCTAGAACTAGCCAGCGCCAGGCTGGATAATTCCTGTACGCATAGCAATTTTCTTAGAATAACACACAACTCACATAATGTGTTTTCTGTTGTGAATGTGTCAGGGGTAGATATGCATTCTACTGAGGTGGCAAATCATGATGCGTTCAGTCGATCGCTGCATCAAGCAAACAATCTGAAAATTCCCGTCGTATCAATTCCTAGATATGGTCGAAACTATTTAAAGTGCACTACGTATAATAAACGCAACATTATTAATATTTCTACTACGGATAATTTAAACAAAAACTCGTCAAAACAGCCCAATACTTATAATATGGGCTTTTTAAACATAAGATCATTGTCTCCCAAAACGTTATTAGTTAATGAGGACATTAGAGACAACAATCTTAACGTCATTGGTCTTAGCGAAACCTGGCTCAAACCAGACAAATTTTTTGCGCTAAATGAGGCATCTCCTCCTAACTATACGAATGCGCATATTGCCCGTCCCCTTAAAAGGGGTGGGGGGGTCGCACTAATATACACTGAAAACTTTAACCTTACCCCTAACCTAAATAATAAATACAAATCGTTTGAGGTGCTTACTATGAGGTCTGTCGCACCGCTGCCTCTCGATATGGCTGTTATCTACCGCCCCCCAGGGCCCTACTCGGACTTTATTAATGAATTCTCAGAGTTCGTTGCTGATCTAGTGACGCACGCAGACAATATAATCATAATGGGGGACTTTAATATCCATATGAATACCCCATCGGACCCTCAGTGCGTGGCGCTCCAGACTATAATTGATAGCTGTGGTCTTACACAAATAATAAATGAACCTACGCATCGCAACGGCAATACGATAGATCTAGTGCTGGTCAGGGGTGTCACCACCTCCAAAGTTATGGTACTCCCGTATACTAAAGTAATGTCCGATCATTACCTTATAAAATTCGAAGTTCTGACTCATTGTCAACAAACTAATAATAATAATAACTGCTATAGCAGCCGCAACATTAATGCTGCCACAACGATGACTCTTGCTGACCTACTGCCTTCGGTAATGGCACCATTCCCAAATTATGTCGGCTCTATTGATAACCTCACTAACAACTTTGACAATGCCCTGCGCAAAACCATTGATAGTATAGCACCGCTAAAACAAAAAAGGGCCCCTAAAAGGCGCACCCCATGGTTTACAGAAGAAACCAGAGCTCATAAATTATCATGTAGAAAGTTGGAACGCAAATGGCGCGCGACCAAGCTTGAGGTTTTCCATCAAGCATGGAGTGATAGTTTAATATCGTATAAACGCATGCTTACCTTAGCTAAAGCTAAATATTACTCAAATCTCATCCGCCTCAACAAAAACGACCCTAAATTTTTGTTTAGTACAGTAGCATCGCTAACCCAACAAGGGACTCCTCCCAATAGCTCCACCCACTCGGCAGATGACTTTATGAATTTCTTTAATAAGAAAATTGAACTCATTAGAAAGGAGATTAAAGACAACGCATCCCAGCTACAACTGGGTTCTATGAACACAGATACAACTGTATCTACGACGGATACTGCAATACAAAATAGTCTCTCTCTTTTTGATGAAATAACATTAGAGGAACTATTACAGCGTGTAAGTGGGATAAAACAAACAACATGTTTACTCGACCCACTTCCTGGGAAACTTATCAAGGAGCTTTTTGTATTATTAGGTCCATCAGTGCTAAATATTATAAACTTATCACTTTCCTCTGGCACTGTTCCCCTAGCATTCAAGAAAGCGGTTATTCATCCTCTGCTCAAAAGACCTAACCTTGATCCTGACCTCATGGTAAACTACCGACCGGTGTCCCACCTTCCCTTTATTTCGAAAATCCTCGAAAAAATTGTCGCACAGCAGCTAAATGAACACTTAGTGTCTAACAATCTCTGTGAACCTTTTCAATCCGGTTTCAGGGCAAATCACTCTACGGAGACAGCCCTCGCAAAAATGACTAATGATCTACTGCTAACGATGGATTCTGATGCGTCATCTATGTTGCTGCTTCTTGATCTTAGCGCTGCTTTCGATACCGTCGATCATAATATTTTATTAGAGCGTATCAAAACACGTATTGGTATGTCAGATTTAGCTTTGTCGTGGTTTAACTCTTATCTTACTGACAGGATGCAATGCGTCTCCCATAATAATGTGACCTCGGACTATGTTAAGGTAACGTGCGGAGTTCCTCAGGGTTCGGTTCTTGGCCCTGCACTCTTTAGTATGTACATGCTGCCGCTAGGCGACATCATACGGAAATACGGTGTTAGCTTTCATTGTTATGCTGATGACACCCAACTCTACATGCCCCTAAAGCTGACCAAAACGCCGGATTGTAGTCAGCTGGAGGCGTGTCTTAATGAAATTAAACAATGGATGTCCGCTAACTTCTTGCAACTCAACGCCAAGAAAACGGAAATGCTGATTATCGGTCCTGCTAAACACCGACACTTATTTAATAATACCACCTTAACATTTGACAACCAAACAATTACACAAGGCGAATCAGTAAAGAATCTGGGTATTATCTTCGACCCAACTCTCTCGTTTGAATCACACATTAAGAGTGTTACTAAAACGGCCTTCTTTCATCTCCGTAATATCGCTAAAATCCGTTCTATTTTATCCACTAGCGACGCTGAGATCATTATTCATGCGTTCGTTACATCTCGTCTCGACTACTGTAACGTATTATTTTCGGGTCTCCCTATGTCTAGCATTAAAAAATTACAGTTGGTACAAAATGCGGCTGCTAGACTTTTGACAAGAACAAGAAAGTTTGATCATATTACGCCTATACTGGCTCACCTGCACTGGCTTCCTGTGCACTTAAGATGTGACTTTAAGGTTTTACTACTTACGTATAAAATACTACACGGTCTAGCTCCGTCCTATCTTGTCGATTGCATTGTACCATATGTCCCGGCAAGAAATCTGCGTTCAAAGAACTCCGGCTTACTAGTGATTCCCAGAGCCCAAAAAAAGTCTGCGGGCTATAGAGCGTTTTCTATTCGGGCTCCAGTACTATGGAATGCCCTCCCGGTAACAATTAGAGATGCTACCTCAGTAGAAGCATTTAAGTCCCATCTTAAAACTCATTTGTATACTCTAGCCTTTAAATAGCCCTCCTGTTAGACCAGTTGATCTGCCGTTTCTTTTCTTTTCTCCTCTGCTCCCCTTTTCCTTGAGGGGGGGGGGGGGGGGGGGGGGGGGGGGGGGGGCACAGGAGCGGTGGCCATGGATGAAGTGCTGGCTGTCCAGAGTCGTGACCCGGGGTGGACCGCTCGCCTGTGCATCGGCTGGGAACATCTCTGCGCTGCTGACCCGTCTCCGCTCGGGATGGTGTCCTGCTGACCCCACTATGGACTGGACTCTTACTATTATGTTGGATCCACTATGGACTGGACTCTCACAATATTATGTCAGACCCACTCGACATCCATTGCTTTCGGTCTCCCCTAGAGGGGGGGGGGTTAACCACATATGCGGTCCTCTCCAAGGTTTCTCATAGTCATTCACATCGACGTCCCACTGGGGTGAGTTTTCCTTGCCCTTATGTGGGCCTTGTACCGAGGATGTCGTTGTGGCTTGTGCAGCCCTTTGAGACACTTGTGATTTAGGGCTATATAAATAAAGATTGATTGATTGATTGATCATTTATCCTGACTTTACTCTTTGAGGAAAAACACAGTGTCTGATATCATTTAAGTTGCAGTCCTTAATTTCGTTATATGCAAATATAATGACAATAAAGTCCATTCCACTCTATTCTATTCTATTTATCCTGACTTTACTCTTTGAGGAAAAACAGTGTCTGATATCAGTCATCCTGACGTTGTTTATTTCGGAAAAACAAATTATTTGATATAACTGATCATAAATTCATTCTTTATAATATTTAAGAAAAAAACAAAGTCTCTGGTATTATTTTTTCCTGTCATCATTCATTTATATTATTGAAGGAGAAACATTGTGTTTGATATCATTTGTCCTGAATTCATTCATTCAGATTATTCAGGCAAAACCAGATGTTTTGATCAAATTTATCCTGAATTCAAACATTTATATAATTGAAGAAAAAAATGCAGCGTCTGATATCATTTATCCGGAATTCAAATATTTATAGTATTTAAGGCAAACCCACAAAATCGTTAGCGTCTTAATGAGCCGTGACGGACGTTTGCCTTTATTTCATTAGACCACGAGCGCAGAGTTAACAGCAACCTGCCAGCCAATAACGTGCAACAAGAGAGGACCGAATACCACCTCACAGAAAATTTTAATTTAAAAACACACTTTTAACTTATCAGTCATGTGGAATTTTAGTATAAAGAAGTCAAACAACTAAACTAATTTGGGACTGTTCAACAAACATGTTGCTGAGAGCCACAGTATCTGATATCATTTATCCTGACTTTACTCTTTGAGGAAAAATACAGTATCTGATATCATTTATCCTGACTTTACTCTTTGAGGAAAAACCGTGTCTGATGTCAGTTAGCCTGACATCATTCATTTTCAGAAAAACAAAGTCTTTGATATAATTGATCATAAATTAATTCTTTATAATATTTAAGAAAAAAACAAAGTGTCTGATATAATTTTTCCTGTCTTCATTAATTTATATTATTGATTGAAAAACATTGTGTTTGATATCGGTCCGTGTATCTTCCATTTATTCTATTTCCAATTCTTAAATGCAAATCAAAAAACTAATTTCGGGCCATTTTTTCTATTTTCATTTGTGAAACAAATGTTGGACAACTATTCAAACACACTTTTTTCAAATGACAATAGGACTCCTGCTAAACAAATGTGTTAGCATTATGCTAAAAACATGCTAAACGCAAAGGAAAAGCTAAAATACTGCTTCCGGTTCAATTTGTCATCACACAGATAACCATGCATCTTTTCATTTTGGATGAACATATATCCAATTTTTGTGTTTGTCTGGAAAAATATAAATCCATAAAAGGAAAACAGCACAAAATCCAATGCAATATTTTAAAGAAAATCAACCCTTTTTTGTTTGTTTTAAAATCTGCTATATATAATAAAAATTGAAAAATGGCACTGATTTAGTTTTTTGATTTGTGTTTCAGAATTGGAAATAGAATGAGCGGAAGGTACACCGACCGATATAATTTGTCCTGAATTCATTCATTCAGATTATTCAGGCAAAACCACACATTTTGATCAAATGTATCCTGAATTCAAACATTTATATCATTTAAGAAAAAAACGCATCGTCTGATATCATTTATCCAGAATTCAAATATTTATAGTATTTAAGGAAAACCCACAATGCATTTATTCTGAATTCATGAAAATCTTTATCGAAGAAAAATCACTTTTTTCTTAGGTTGATTCATTTTTACTACTAAAGGAAAAACATTGTCTAGTGTCAATTATTTGTATTTTATATGTAAAACCACGCTCCCTGATATCATTCATCCCAACTTCATTCATGTAAGGTATTGAAGTAAAAACACGCACCCTGATATCATTTATCCCAACTTCATTCATGTAAGGTTTTGAAGTGAAAACACGCACCCTGATATCATTTATCCCAACTTCATTCATGTAAGGTTTTGAAGTGAAAACACGCACCCTGATATCATTTATCCTGAATTCAAACATTCATATTAAATAAGAAAAAGACGTAGTTGGATTTGTCCCGAGTCATTTTTTCACATTATTTAGGCAAAACCACACATTCTGATACAATTTATCCTGAATTCAAACATTCATAGTATTTAAGAAACACAGTATCTGATATCAGTTATCCTGACTTTACTCTTTGTGGAAAAACATTGTCAGATATAATTTATCCTGACTTGATTCATTTTCAGAAAAACAAAGTCTTTCATATAATTGATCATAAATTCATTCTTTATAATATTTAAGAAAAAAACAAAGTCTGCTAAAATATTTCCTGTCTTCCTTCATTTACATTATTGAAGGAAAAACCTTATGTTGGATATCATTTATCCTGAATTCATTCATTAAAATGATTCATCAAAACCACACATTTTGATCAAGTGTATCCTGAATTCATTGTTTTTATCATGAATTCATTTTGTGTAGTATATTAATGAAGGGAAAACTGATATAATTGATCTTGACTTCATTCCTTTTTTAATTTTGAAGGAGAAATACACTGTCTGATATTAATCATCCTGACTTCATTACTTTATATTATTTAAGGAAAAATATAGTGTCTGATATTATTCATCCTGACTTCATTAGGTTATATTAGTTAAGAAAACTACACTGTCTGGTATAATTTATTCTGAACTCAAACATTTGTATTATTCAAGGAATATTCTCTTATCCTGATATCAATTAGCATTAATTCATTGTTTTATGTAGTATATTAATGAAGGGAAAACTGATATAATTATCCTGACTTCATTACTTTATATGACTTAAGGAAAAACATAGTGTCTGATATTACTAATCCTGACTTCATTACTTTATATTAGTTAAGACAACTACACTGTCTGGTATAATTTATCCTGAACTCAAACATGTGTATTATTCAGGGGATATTTTGTTATCCTGATATCAATTACCATGAATTCATTTGTTGTAGTATATTAATGAAGGGAACACTGATACAATTTATCCTAACTTCATTCCTTTTTTAATTTTGAAGGAGAAATACACTGTCTGATATCAATCATCCCGACTTCATTATTTTATATTATTTAAGGAAAAACATAGTGTCTGATATTATTCATCCTGACTTCATTAGTTTATGTTAGTTAAGAAAACTACACTGTCTGGTATAATTTATTCTGAACTCAAACATTTGTATTATTCAAGGAATATTCTGTTATCCTGATATCAATTAGCATTAATTCATTTTTTTATGTAGTATATTAATGAAGGTAAAACTGATATAATTATCCTGACTTCATTACTTTATATAATTTAAGGAAAAACATAGTGTCTGATATTATTCATTCTGACTTCATTAGTTTATAGTAGTTAAGAAATCTACACTGTCTGGTATAATATATCCTGAACTCAAACATTTGTATTATTCAAGGAATATTCTGTTATCCTGATATCAATTACCATGAATTCATTTGTTGTAGTATATTAATGAAGGGAACACTGATACAATTTATCCTAACTTCATTCCTTTTTTAATTTTGAAGGAGAAATACACTGTCTGATATCAATCATCCCGACTTCATTACTTTATATTATTTAAGGAAAAACATAGTGTCTGATGTTATTTATCCTGACTTTTGTCAGAATTAACACACCTTCTAAAATTATTTATCCTGAACTAATTCACTGAAATTATTTGAGGAATAACAGTGTCTGATATTAATTAGCCTGACTTTATTCATATATTATATTATTACGTTTTATTTATCATGTATGTCAACGTTTATTCTTGTACTTACACTTGTTAATATTGAATTAAGTTATTATTATACCACCGCCACTCATTTATTACCAAACAACGTTAAAGTAAATATTTACTCGTTTGTTTTTCAATATTGAAATATCAACCTACACATTTTATCAACTTTATTCTTACACTTTATCGTTTTTGTTTTATTATAAAATGGTTTCAGTACTAGATTTTGAGTTCTGCTTCTTCATACCCCTTTTTGATAATGTCGTATTGTGTAACTAGTTGTTAATCTAGCTTTAATGTAACTCGTAAATCTATAGAGAAATGTAATGTGTATACCTTAAGAGTTAGCTTGCATATATATATGGTAATAGTTAGGTTAAATGTAAACGTTTTGTTTTCAGACACTTTTCTCCATTCTTTACTGGCAGCAGAGCAGCTATTGGAGTCCCTCAATGACACTTAATGATGTAATTGCACAGAAATCATGGAAACTAAGTGGTCCTATCAGGCTCAAGTGCTTAATCATGTTGACGTTTAGCAGGTCTTCAAGTCACTTTTTCCTCTGGTCTGAAATAAGCATCACATGTTGTATCTATGTGTAATAATGATTCATAATGATAGACGCACATGTTTTGCTTGCTTTGCTTATTTGTTTTTTGACATTGTTACATTTTGCAGACACGCGGCTGGAAAGATGCTTTCATAATATATAATAATTACTATAATTATTTTCAATGAAAGCACAGCATACAGTCGTTAAGTAAGAAGGATCGCTGGTGAAAATGAAAATATTTCATGTCAGAATAGGTGCATATTATTTTTAGGACTATACGATCATTTTAGGGCCGGAAAAATTAATGAGTTAACTCATGTGATTAATCACAAAAAATTATCGCATTAATCACGAACACAACAATATTAATCATGCAATTTATTTTGACCGTACTTTTACCTTAACCGCTACACGGTCAGTGATCAGATCAGTACAAAAATGAGTAGTAGGAGGAGGAGACCCGACTGACCAAATTTCACTCCAAAATACAGCCTGAAAGAACTTTAGGTAAAACTGTTACCGAGTTTTGAGCAAATAAATGACATGCATTCAAATAAAGCATTTAAAAACATACGTGGATGACATTCTGACAATAAAATTGCATTCGTTTTTAAATATTTGGGTCTTTTCTTAAGCAAATTTTAAATATGCTCGCGAGTTATCACCTGCACGCACGCACACACACACACACACACACACACACACACACACACACACACACACACACACACACACACACACACACACACACACACACACACACACACACACACACACACACACACACACACACACATTCTTGTATTTGTTACCTTCTTGAGACCTCTGAAAAATGCCTAGCTCTTTAGGACCACCCTATATAAAGATTTGTATTTACAACATTAATAATATATACATATTATGCACATATAAAAAAGCTTGTTGTGAAAAATTAGTTGGAATTTCACAAGAAAAAGGTCACAATTTCTCAAGAAAAACTTAGAATTTCGGCAGTATTATAATAAAAGTCGTAATTTTACTCAACACAAGTCAAAATTTTACAAGAAAAAGTGAACATTTGTGCAATATTATGATACACTTTGGAATTTTACTCAATAACAGTCGCAATTTGACCAGAAAAGCTTAAAATGTTGGCAATTTTATGAAAAGTCGTAATTTTACTCGACAAAAGTCACATAAGAAAACTTTCAAATTTTGGTAATATTAAAATAATAATAATTGGAATTTTACTAAAAAAATGTCACTATTTTACAAGAACAAAAAAATTGGCAATATTGTAATAAGAATATGAGAAATTGTTTCCAATTTTATAAAAAAAGTCGACACAATGTGAGAATAAGACTTTTTCTAGTTAGTTTCTTTGTTTGTAATTGGTTTTTAATCTTCATTATTTACTTCAATGTATTACAGTATGTCTATATATTTATTTATTTAAAAAAAAAAAAATTATATTTTTTTTGTATTTTTTAAATTAATTTTGGCCAAAGTGAGCACATTTCAATTTCTTACACACACTTGTTATTATATATATTGGCCAGAGGGGAAGCACTTAAAATTTTTACACAAACTTGTTGTTTCATATATATATATATATATATATATATATATATATATATATATATATATATATATATATATATATATATAGTCAATTTGAAAAATCCCTCCTTTTTGGGACCACCCTAATGATGATAGATTTCACCACCAGGGGTGCAAATGAGATCTCTATTTTTTGTTTTTTGTAATATGCTTAAGGCCGATGACAAAGGAGTCACGGACCACAGATGGCCCCTGTGCCGCACTTTGGGCAACCCAGCTGTAGAAGCTAACTGTTAATGGCCACTATAGTCTTAGTACCGTACTGTATTTGTTCATCCTATGGTCACATATGGGACGTGGGTTGTCTTACGTCGGCACCGGAAGTCGTAAAATCAGCTATTCAACTGGCGGGTTTGTTCCGGGGATGAATGGGGAAGTCCTTCTTTAGCTGCCGTCTTGTTTTATCATATATTGCTGCCTTTGCACCTGTCAATGTTTACTTTTGTATGCACATTAAATCAACAAAAAATCCTGACTTTGGAGCAATGTTCACAGACTCGAGTATTTGGCTCTCTATTAGATGCAATGGTTCTCCGTATTGGGACGATGATTTTAGTCCTAACTTGTTCACACCTCCTCATATGGAAGGTACACACACACGTGTAGTTTTCAACATGCAGATATTGTTTTATGTATATTGAATATTTTATATCCTGTCTTGTATTGCATCCTAATTATTGTCATTCACCACATGTGCTTCCATATGTTTTAGTTCTTAACGTATTTTGATAAAATGATGGAAGTGCAGCACTGGGCATAGTTGAGTATATGGACAGATTATTGTGTAGATGGGAGGGTAAATCAGTTGTTTACATGAGAAACTAATAAAATCAATAATAATCAAGTCAGGCCATGGTATGTGTTTTTAGCCAAGGTGCTCTTGAAAAAGCATCGTTTTTGCAGCTAAGCTAGCAATGCTACAGACACTAAGTTTTTCAAATGTGGTTTTGTCATGGTGATTTAAATTGTACGTACATACAAAAATACATCTTCAAAATGAATGTGTTCCTTTTAATCCAAGCATGAAGTAAAGTTATTTTAATTTTATTCTCCAATTTGGATTAATTTATGCAATCAAATGTGGCCTAGGTCTGGTATAGATAGTACCAACCACATGTGGATTGCTAACAAACTGACTGACAAAACAACACAAATTGCTTTTGTTGGTAGCAGTTGGAGCTTAGCGAAGGTCTGTTTTCAATCATGGATTCCTTTAAAGATGGAGTATGAGGAAAGCAACAGTACATGTGGTTGTGTTGTCATGTATATGTCAGTACGCGGACACTCGATTTGGTTTCAAGGCACTTTAGTTTGTGTTCATGGCGTCACATTGAAGAAAAACAATACAGTCCAGTCTTTAGCTATTGATGGTGCCAAGTAGGCTGATATTGTTACATCCTGTGTTTTTGTCCGATTATAAATATGATCAAAAATTGAATCATTCAATGACATTGAAAATTTGAAGTACCACTATCAGCATTGGTATGCCCAATACTTGCCTTGTAACTACTTGGTATCGGATCCATACCCATATTTGTAGTATCACACAAAACTAATGTACAGTATCCAAACAGAAGAATACGTGATTATTACATTTGAACAAAAATGGAGATATAACCATGTTAGAACAGAAAGGTACCAGATATTAACAGTAAATTAGCAAGTAAATTAATAATATTTTGAAAAAGTAATACAATCGGAAACGACCCAATATGCTACTACCGTATTTTCCGGACTATAAGAAGCACTCAAAATCATTTTTTTCCCTCAAAACGCGACAGTGCGCCTTATAACCCGGCGTGCCTAATGTAAGGAATAATTCTGGTTGAGCTTACCCACCTCGAAGCTATTTTATTTGGTACATGGTGTAATGATAAGTATGACCAGTAGATGGCAGTCAAACATAAGAGATAAGTGTAGACTGCACTATGATTGCAATGTGTCTCAAGTAAACACACACACACACACACACACACACACACACACACACACACACACACACACACACACACACACACACACACACACACATAAACGTAATTATTTTATATCCTCCTAAAAAACGACACAATCCGGGAGAGTTTTGATTGAGTAAGGATGTTGTTAGACGAGTGCAATTTCCGGAAGAGTTCTCGACTGTGTGTCTTCCTGGTGGGTGGTCCTCACGAGACATGTGTGGAATGTACATTTACACTTAATAGCAGCTTTCCCTGACATTTGTCAACATTCTTTACCCAGCAGAAATGAGCCAAATGTTGAACACCTCCAGCCTGGACTGAGTTGTTTTACTAAATAACATCTAACTGGCCATTACTCGCCATTAGGATAATGGTCACACTAATTGGGATAATTCCATAAGGAGCTCCAAACATTAACTTAATGACAACACTGACTACTCTCAAAGCTGCCAGTATGCACTTTTTTCCCAAGCCGGCCATTAGTCTTCCAGCCTTTTCATATCACTGTGTTGACACGCGCTCTTAGAGGACTTTAGGCTACAAACCATTTCTTTTCAACTCATGCTTTTATAGAATGACTCTTACTCTTGTTTTTATACAAAACCCAAAACCAGTGAAGTTGGCACGTTTTATAAATCGTAAATAAAAACAGAATACAATGATTTGCAAATCTTTTTCAACTTATATTCAATTGAATAGACTGCAAAGACAAGATATTTAATGTTCAAACTGAGAAACTTAATTTTTTTTGTGCAAATATTCATTAACTTAGAATTTAATGGCAGCAAAAAAGTTGGCACAGGAGCATTTTTACCACTGTGTTACATGGCATTTCCTTTTAACAACACTCAGTAAACGTTTGGGAACTGAGGAGACACATTTTTTAAGCTTCTCAGGTGGAATTATTTCCCATTCTTGCTTGATGTACAATTTAAGTTGTTCAACAGTCCGGGGTTTTCGTTGTGGTATTTTAGGCTTCATAATGCGCCACACATTTTCAATGGGAGACAGGTCTGGACTATAGGCAGGCCAGTCTAGTACCCGCACTCTTTTACTATGAAGCCACGCTGTTGTAACACATAGCTTGGCATTGTCTTGCCGAAATAAGCAGGGGCGTCCATGATAACGTTGCTTGGATGGCAACATATGTTGCTCCAAAACCTGTATGTACCTTTCAGCATTAATGGTGCCTTCACAGATGTGTAAGTTACCCATGTCTTGGGCACTGATACACCCCCATACCATCACAGATGCTGGCTTTTCAACTTTGCACCTATAACAATCCGGAGGGTTATTTTCTTCTTTGTTCCGGAGGACACAACGTCCACAGTTTCTAACAACAATTTGAAATGTGGACTCGTCAGACCACAGAACACTTCTCCACTTTGCATCAGTCCATTTTAGATGAGTTGGGGCACAGTGAAGCTGGCGGCGTTTCTGGGTGTTGTTGATAAAAGGCTTTCACTTTGCATAGTAGAGTTTTAACTTGCACTTACAGATGTAGCGACCAACTGTAGTTACTGACAGTGGTTTTCTGAAGTGTTCCTGTGGTGATATCCTTTACAAACTGATGTCACTTTTTGATGCAGTACCGCCTGAGGGATCAACGGTCCGTAATATCATCACTTTCGTGCAGTGATTTCTCCAGATTCTCTGAACCTTTTAATGATATTACGGACCGTAGGTGGTAAAATCCCTAAATTCCTTGCAATAGCTGGTTGAGAAATGTTGTTCTTAAACTGTTGGACAATTTGCTCACGCATTTGTTCACAAAGTGGTGACCCTCGCCCCATCCTTGTTTGTGAATGACTGAGCATTTCATGGAAGCTGCTTTTATTGTCACCGCCTGCTGCCACCTTGTGGTTTGTATGCTCAGTTTTCCCTTGGTGCAGCAGACCTGGCTCTTACTTTTTGTCTTCCTCAGAGTTCCTGTGTCTTCCTGTGGGCGGAGCTGCAAGACGTGCACAGCTGTGTCTAATCTCACCAGCACTACTTAAGCAGCACCTGGCCAGCTGGATGGCACTCGGCTATTCCACTTCTTGACTCTGTTCGTATGAAGACGCCTTTGCTCCTTGTATTTTTTGCTACATTCCATCTTGGCTATTTCCAGTGCCATCCAGTTTGGTATGTTCGTTGATAGTTTGCACGTCTTGCAACTTCGACCCAAAGCTTAGTTAGTTTGTATATTAGCTTTTGTTCTTTTTGTCACGGTGCTCTTTTTGTGTTCTCTTTTTTCGCACCGTCGCTTTTTGTTATATTATATTTTGGATTATTGTTGTGATCGCTTCCTTGTTTAAGTAAAGAACTATTTACTCACAAATCCATCTGCATCCTTGGGTTCCTCTGTTCCACATCTAAGTAAATTGTGACAGAATAGCCGAGTCATTATGGAACCCGCAGATGGGAATCAGATTCAGCTGGCCCTCAGGGCTCATGGCCAGCGAATAAGCGATCACGAACAAGCTTTGTTAAATCTGACCACACTTGTGCAGGAGATGCATACACGCTTGTTTGTCCCCCACCCGCTCCCAGACTCGGAGGCTGCTCAACCTGCAGCTTCTTCTTACCCCATGCCCTCGACATCGGGTTTTCCTACCCGGGAGCCCAGCATACCACATCCGCCCAGGTATGAGGGGGACTTTGGACAATGCAGACTTTTTTTATATCAATGCTCTTTAGTTTTTGCACAGCAGCCTCACACATACACAACAGACTCCGCCCGTGTGGCATATATACTAAGTTTACTGGCTGGAAGAGCAGCTAGCTGGGCTATGGAGGTGTGTGAGAGTAAACCCGGACTTCGTTCCAGCTTACCCCTATTTTCCGCTGAGTTGCGCAGCGTCTTTGACCACCCCGTGAGGGAACGAGAGGCAGGCAGCCGCCTTCTCGCTACACGCCAGGGGTCCTCCTCTGTCGCGGACCACTCAATCTCCTTCCGAATCCTGGGGGCGGAGAGTGGCTGGGGGGAGAGAGCTTTGCGGGGAATATTCCTGGCTAGCCTTAACTCCCAGATCCAAGACGAGCTGGCTGCCCGCGACGAGACCCAGACCCTCGAGGAGCTCATCTCACTCGCCATCCGATTGGACAACCGCCTACGAGAGCGACACGCCCAGAAGGGGGTGGATCCTCCGTCCACCAGATGGCAGTCATCTACCTGGTCCACACGATCAACATCCAAGCCTCAGGTTTCGTTGCTTCCGCCTTCTGACTGCAGTGCCCCGGAGGAGGGGCTAGAGGGGTCCATTCTTATGCAGCTGGGTGGAAGTCGCCTGTCGTCTGCAGAGAGGAGTCGTCGGCTGAGATTGCGGCTGTGCCTGTACTGCGGAGCTGCGGACCACGTCGTTGTTCGCTGTCCTGCGCGGCCTACTGGAGGCCGTTCCGCGTCCACACGAGACCTTCCGCAGGGAAGATTACCAACTTTGCCGCCTGCTCCTGTGGTGACGTCTGCTTCCTCACTCGTGGGAAGACTTCAAGTTGAAGGTACTCTGTCATGGGCGGGGGGTTCTTGTCCTATTAAGGCACTTATTGACTCAGGGGCTGATGAAAACATTATCGACAGTGGTCTTGTGGAATCTCTAAAGATTCCTACTGTGGGGATTGATCGTATTAAAAATGTTAGCTCACTTGACGGGCGTCACCTGGCTAATATTACTCATCAGACACATGCCACATCCCTCCTTATTTCTGGTAATCACCGTGAGGAGGTTAAATTGTTTATAATGCCTTCTCGTTCGGCGCCCTTAGTTCTTGGACTTCCATGGTTGCGACGTCACAGTCCAAGCATTGATTGGACCACTTGTAAAATTACCAATTGGAGTATTTTTTGTCATAGCCACTGTTTGCGCTCCGCTTCGTCTCCGGCTAACCTTGTCACTCTTCCTACTCTTCATCCCCCTGATCTCGCGCTGATTCCTGAGGAATATCATTCCTTTAGTGAGGTTTTTTGTAAAGATCGGGCTACGACGCTACCCCCCCACCGCCCGTATGACTGTGCCATTGACCTTCTTCCAGGGTCGCCACTACCTTCTTCGCGGTTGTATAATATTTCGCGTCCCGAACAGCAGGCAATGGAGGAATACATTTCCTCTTCTCTCACCGCCGGACACATTCGTCCCTCTTCCGCTCCTGTGGCGGCGGGGTTTTTCTTTGTCAAAAAGAAGGATGGTGGGTTACGACCTTGTATTGACTACCGAGCTCTGAACAAAATTACAATTAAAAATAAATACCCTCTTCCACTACTGGATTCTTCGTTTGCTCCTTTGCATGGGGCAGCAGTATTTACTAAATTGGATCTACGCAATGCGCATCACCTCGTGCGAATTCGTGAAGGTGATGAATGGAAGACTGCTTTTAACACCCCTCTTGGCCACTTTGAGTATTGCGTCATGCCATTCGGCCTCACTAATGCTCCCGGGGTGTTCCAGTGTTTAATTAATGATGTGCTCCGTGATATGATAGGCCGTTTCGTGGTAGTCTACTTGGATGATATACTTATTTTTTCACGCTCCATTGATTTACATCATCAGCATGTCCGTTTGGTTTTGCAGAGACTTTTGGAGAACCGATTATTTGTCAAACCCCAAAAGTGCACCTTTCATTCTCCCACAGTGTCGTTTTTGGGGTTGATTGTGGAGAGGGGGCAGGTTAAGCCAGACCCAGCTAAGATCCAAGCGGTTGTAGACTGGCCTACGCCGTCCTCCAGGAAACTGCTGCAAAGGTTTCTGGGGTTTGCTAATTTTTACCGACGTTTTATTCGAGATTTCAGCAAAGTAGCCCAACCTTTAAATAAACTAATGTCCTCCAAGGTTCTTTTCGTGTGGTCTTCGGAGGCTGACCAGGCTTTTCGACGCCTTAAATGCCTCTTTACCTCAGCTCCTGTGTTAGTTCACGCTAATCCTGATCTCCCATTTTTTGTTGAGGTGGACGCATCTGACACTGGGGTAGGGGCTGTTTTGTCCCAGCACTCCAGTTCTGATCAGAGGCTGCACCCCTGCGCCTTCTTCTCCAAACGCCTTTCGCCTGCAGAGAAGAACTATGACATCGGGAACCGAGAGCTTCTTGCAGTGGTCCTCGCCCTTCAAGAATGGAGGCACTGGCTTGAGGGTGCCAAACACCCCTTTATCATTTATACCGATCATCGTAACCTAGCCTACCTCCGCTCTGCCCAACGCCTCAATCCCCGCCAGGCTCGGTGGTCCCTGTTCCTTACAAGGTTTGACTTTTGTATGACTTTTCGCCCGGGCTCACTCAATGGTAAACCTGATGCCTTGTCGAGGATGTTCTCTCCTCCTACAGAAGACACTCCCCCAGAGACTATCCTTCCTCAGTCCCGGATTCTGGGCGCAGTACAGTGGGAGGTGGAGAGACGGGTGTCGGAGGCTATCAAGGACTCCCCATCCCCTGCTGGATGTCCTCCTGGTTGCCTTTTTGTACCGAGAACCCTCCGTCCAGAGGTCTTGTCGTGGGCTCACACTTCCAAGATTGCTTGCCACCCAGGTGCCAGACGCACTGAGTTCCTGCTTACTCAGCGGTTCTGGTGGCCTACCGTTCACACTGATACTAAGAAGTTTGTGGCTGCATGCCCCGTCTGCGCCAGAAGCAAAGCTTCCCATCAAGCTCCTGCGGGGTTGCTGCAGCCCCTTCGCATCCCCTCTCGCCCATGGTCGCACATTGCTCTGGACTTTGTCACAGGTCTACCCATTTCCAGGGGGTTTTCTGTCATCCTCACCATAGTTGACAGATTTTCTAAATTCACGCATTTTATCCCCCTCCGTAGACTTCCCTCCTCCCTGGAGACCGCCAAGCTTCTAGTAAACCATGTGGTTCGACTTCATGGGATCCCCATCGATGTGGTGTCAGACAGAGGTCCTCAATTTTCATCCGCTACATGGAAAGCTTTCTGCAACTTGTTAGGAGCCACTGTCAGTTTGTCATCAGGGTACCACCCACAATCGAATGGACAATCGGAAAGAGCCAATCAGGACCTAGGGGCGGCCCTGAGATGCGTGTGTCACCAGCATCCATCATTGTGGTCTACTTATCTCCCATGGGTGGAGTATGCCCGTAACACCCTAATCTGTTCATCTACCGGCTTGTCCCCTTTCCATGTGGTGCATGGCTTCCAACCTCCTATCTTCTCCTCTCAAGAGATCGAGTCTACTGTTCCCTCCGTGACTGCCTTCCTGCGCCGTGTGCACCATGTGTGGCGTGATACACGCGCTGCCTTGTCGCGGACAGCCAAACGGAACCAGACCATGGCTAATCGCCATCGCAGACCATCTCCCGACTACAAACCTGGCCAGAGGGTTTGGCTATCATCAAAAGACATTACATTACCAGGAGAGTCGAAGAAACTGGCACCTAAATTCATCGGACCATATGAGGTGGAGCGGATGATAACTCCCGTCACAGCTCGACTCAAGGTACCCAAGTCCTTCAAATCATATCCTGTTTACCATGTTTCCCGCCTAAAGCCCGTCGAGTCGAGCGACCTTTGTCCTCCATCCGTGTCTCCCCCTGCTCCTCAGCAGGTGGAGGGTCATCCAGCCTTCACTGTCAACACCATTCTGGACGCTAGGAGACGAGGCAGGGGTGTGCAGTTTCTGATGGACTGGGAGGGTTACCCCCCAGAGGATCGCTCCTGGATTTCACGTTCCCTTATAATTGATAAATCCCTAATTTCTGATTTTTATCATAGATTTCCCGGTAAACCAGGAGGTCCGCCAGGTGGCGTCCGTTGATTAGGGGGGGGATACTGTCACCGCCTGCTGCCACCTTGTGGTTTGTATGCTCAGTTTTCCCTTGGTGCAGCAGACCTGGCTCTTACTTTTTGTCTTCCTCAGAGTTCCTGTGTCTTTCTGTGGGCGGAGCTGCAAGACGTGCACAGCTGTGTCTAATCTCACCAGCACTACTTAAACAGCACCTGGCCAGCTGGATGGCACTCGGCTATTCCACTTCTTGACTCTGTTCGTATGAAGACGCCTTTGCTCCTTGTATTTTTTGCTACATTCCATCTTGGCTATTTCCAGTGCCATCCAGTTTGGTATGTTCGTTGATAGTTTGCACGTCTTGCAACTTCGACCCAAAGCTTAATTAGTTTGTATATTAGCTTTTGTTCTTTTTGTCACGGTGCTCTTTTTGTGTTCTCTCTTTTCGCACCGTCGCTTTTTGTTATATTATATTTTGGATTATTGTTGTGATCGCTTCCTTGTTTAAGTAAAGAACTATTTACTCACAAATCCATCTGCATCCTTGGGTTCCTCTGTTCCACATCTAAGTAAATTGTGACATTTATACCCAATCATGGCACCCACCTTTATTTATTAGCCTTTATTTAACCAGGTAAAATCCCATTGAGATCAAAGATCTCTTTTCCAAGGGAGACCTTGCCAAGAGGGCAGCAGCAAGGTTACATTAAAAACAGTAAACAAATACATAAAACATCACATTTACAACATTAAAACTTGCTCACATGACACATGTGCATACAGACAAGGTAGACTGCAGTCCTTTCACAGAAGCTTTAAACTCATTCAGCACCTGTTCCCAATTAGCCTGTTCACCTGTGGGATGTTCCAAATAAGTGTTTGATGAGCATTCCTCAACTTTCTCAGTCTTTTTTGCCACTTGTGCCAGCTTTTTTGAAACATGTTGCAGGCATCAAATTCCAAATGAGCTAATATTTGCAAAAAATAAAGTGTTCCAGTTTGAACGTTAAGTATCTTGTCTTTGCAGTCTATTCAATTGAATATAAGTTGAAAAAGGATTTGCAAAACATTGTATTCTGTTTTTATTTACCATTTACACAACGTGCCAACTTCACTGGTTTTGGGTTTTGTAGAATGACTCTTGCTCCTGTCTTTTGATCAACCATGCAAGTCTAGAATCGTGTCCCTTAAGTCCGTTTTTTGGTTTGCCCACGCAGGTGCACATCATGAGTTGTCATTTGTTGCATTCTGGTCGCATAGTAGCGTGGTGGTCGCTGAAGGAAAGTAAGCGGCAGAGGCAACGTGCAGGTAAGCATCTTTTAATTCCAATGACAAGGAAAAAGTACAACCTGTCGCTAGGAGGAGCACTGAAAGCCCAAGATAAAACTTAGTTTAGCGCCGTTTTGTGGGCGGTCTTATTTACGTGGCTCACCTTTGACAGCGTCTTCTCCCCGTCATCTTTGCTGTAGCGGTGTAGCGTGCAAGGACGGGGGTGGAAGAAGTGTCAAAAGATGGAGCTAACTGTTTTAATGACATTCAGACCTTACTTCAATCAATAACGGAGCAGCATCTCCTCATCCGGAAACGACAACAATGTGTCCCGTGAAAAACCGTCCGACCGGAACTCTCTAATAACTAAAGTTCCTTGGGTGAATAATGTAAACTCACTACACCGGTATGTTTTAGCGCTTTCATGGCAAGTTTACTGACGGATATAAGTAAGAACGTTATACTACTTTATATTAGAAATGGCAAAAGCGGAGGATGAATGTCCCATAACAAGAAGATAGAGAAAAAGAAGAAGTTTATCGACTACGGTGTCGGCACGGACTAAAAATGCGGACCAGCGCAATTTTTCAGGATTTATGCAGATCTCAAATACAGATCAGCAGGCACCAGAAGGTAAGAAAGGTTGCTTTTGCATAATATTGCGAAACAAAACGCCAGATAATATGTCTTACCTTATACACACACCATTATAATACTCCTATGTTTAATGCGCCGACAATCCATCAAGCTTCAAAGTGGTACTAAAACATTTTGATAGATTTTTGAGCCCCGTGTGTAATGTTCTATATTTTCAATGGAACATATACAATGTTGGTGTTGTTTACTTGAGTCATATTGCCATCATAGTGCAGTCTACACATATCTCTTATGTTTGACTGCCATCTACTGGTCACACTTATCATTACACCATGTACCAAATAAAATAGCTTCGAGGTCGGTAAGCAAAACCAGAATTAATCCGTACATTAGGCGGTTATAAGGCGCCTAATGTATAAGGCGAGAAAAAAAAAAGGATTTTAAGTGAGCCTTATAGTCCGGAAAATACGGTACTGCTTGAAATTGCATGCCTTTTAAACTTTAATATTATCCAATATTGCAACAAATATTACAGTATATTATCATTCTTTCCAAAAAAATGTTGTCTAAATAAAAATAAAATGTAACTTAAATATCTGTTTGACTTATGATTTTACAGCATACTACCCATCAAATTAATTTAAAAAAATGACAATACATTGTACGGTGTTCTTTACAGCATATTACTGTAAATTGAAAAAAAACTACCATATTTTGCAATAATTCTGTTAACTGAGCGGCAATATTTTTACTGTAAAATCTTGTTTTTAACGGTGTATTACTGTATATGGAAAAAACGGTACATCTGTCTTTACGGTAGAAAAACTGGCAGCTAAGTTGCCAGAATAAAAAAAGAACTTGTACTGTTTTTTCCATTAACAATATAATGTAGCAAATTTAATAGTAAAATTCTGGCAACTAAGCCGCCAGCTTTTTCCGTAAAAAACAAAACAGTGGTACTGTTTTTATATCTACCGTAAAATGTTCCAAGAAATAAAACACTATTTTACAGTAAGATTTTGTGTCTGATCATGGCGGAGCCAGAAGTCGAGTTTGCTAACATGGAGATATTTTCACTACTTTTCTTTTGTCGAGCACAAAGAAAATAACATTTTAGTTAAATGTAAATTGTGCTTTGGATCAAAGATGCCATCTACTGCCCAAAACAGCAATTCAAATCTGCTGAAACAAGCTACATAGCAACATGCTTCGACGAAGCTAGTAAAGAGAGACAGAGACTCTGATGCCACTTCACCACCACCACCACCACCACCACCACCATTCACCGCTGAAGGTACACACTCTGTCAATCAATGTTCCCTCTAATTGTTCATGTGTGAGCAAATGCAAAAAGTCCCTGAGCATTGAGTGGAGTCCATGTGAGCGACTTTAGACGTGCACACTGTGGCTACACCAGCAGCACACCTGTCCCAAACCTCACTAAATAACAACTTACATCTCCATCCATCCATCCATTTTCTACCGCTTGTCCCTTTCGGGGTCGCTGGAGCCTATCTCAGCTGCATTCGGGCGGAAGGCAGTGTACACCCTGGACAAGTCCCCACCTCATCACAGGGCCAACACAGATAGACAGACAACATTCTCTTATTATTAGAATAAAATGACAGCAGTCATTTCCATTTCTAATATAAGTGTTTAGGCCCACTTATAATGACAATAACAAAAAATATTGTTTTTCATGAACTGTGTACTTGTATTGTTTGTCTGGGTGGAGGTCCTGCTTTGGAAATAATTTGTACCCCTTTCAGACATTGCATTTAGTTCCCATTAAAACATTCACATGTTGCACAATGAGATGTAAGCAGGGGATCATGTGTACATTCCTGCAACTTCCTGTTTGTAAAAAATATATTTTTATTAGTATTTATTTAATATACTAACAGCATTTAATGATTAATATTTATAAATTAAGATTCCTAATAAATGACACTAGAATAAGCACACATTTGATTGGTAAATCATAGTGTAACGACCTGGAATGACACTTTATGTGTGGTGTTGGAGTTGTCCGACTTTTTGTGTGGCTGTAAACGCATCACTGGCTAAGTGCCATATGTGCAAGTGTTGGCGCACGTGAGAGAGCGAGCGGCTGCTGTTGATATAACAAAGTTGCTTTTGGTCTGGTTTGTACTGCAGAAAATGACCAGTTTTGCTAGATATCATTTTTTTTACTAATGTTTTGGTGATGTGTTTATGGCCGACAGTAAAGAGTTTTGCTCAGTAAAGAGATGGATGGAATTCATGTCCTCAAAGCGTCTCGACAGACGTTACAATATTTGAACAATGATGACGAAAACGGTTTTCTCTGTCGTGTCCGTGTCGTGTCGAAAATTGTTATGCGCTTATTTTTTTATTTGATTTTGTGCATGGCATAGATTTGCCGTGCGCAGAGGACGCTTGAGCAGTGCGCAATTGCACATGCGCGCTCCTGAGAGGGAACGTTGCTGTCAATTCTCTTATATACTCTTTCATTCTAGACTTCTAGAGTGTTTGATTATCACATCACTCTAAATGTATAGACTATAAAGTTCACAAACATAAAGAGGGATCCTAGTGGGCCAGGCCAATCTTTCCTTATCTCTAAACTAAAACTGGGGAAATGTGTAGTGTTCTGGGTTTCAGACATGATTTTGTATAAGAATTACTTGAGGAAGAAAATGCCTGGTTAGACTTTGTGTATGTAGTGTGTGCCTTTCTTGGTTTACATCTATGCTGTTATTATGCTGTTTGTTACTTATGTATGTTATGTTGCAGCTATTTAAAATAGTTTTGTCAATTTGTTCTGGCCAGAAACAAATTGGCCTTTGTAACATATCTTTGTCTTTGTGTGTTGTATGTAGACCACATGGCTTAGCAGAGTTGAGTGATGCAAATGCATGTCAAGTTGATCAACAGATTGTATTATTCTCCAGTGCAATAACAGTACTGAAATGAAGGCTTAAAAGGGCATTAATTGGAGCTTTAAAAAAAAAAGAAAAAATAAGTAACTAAATGGTTACTTTTCACAGTAACGCATTACTTTTTGGTGTAAGTAACTGAGTTAGTAACTGAGTTACTTTTGAAATGAAGTAACTAGTAACTGTAACTAGTTACTGCTTTTCAGTAACTAACCCAACACTGCTGGCAAGGCTAGGTAGCAAAACATAAGGTGTCACAAAGACAATCACAAACCTCAGCAGTAACTATAAGAGCAAACATAGCTGCCAAGGGCAAACAAAGATTACTAGAGTGAGTGGCCGGCAAGGCAAGTATAAATAGCTCTCTGATTAGTGATCAGGAGCAGGTGAGCGTCCTGACCAACAATCAGAGGCAGGTGCAATAAACCAGCGCCCAGGGCAACTATGGTAACTAAAGGAACGCTGAAACAGAAATAGACCCCCAATACAGGGAAAACTATAACAAATACAAAACAAAACATGACCAGAAGTGCTGTGTTTAAATTGTGTTGGATTTAGTAGTTTGAATTAAAAAATGTTTTAATAAATAAGCAATTTCCCATTATATTATATAAAGGAGCCATATGTAATAATGTGGCCAGAAATGGTACTGCAAACACGGTCAAAATTCTGTCGTCCAATCCCCCTCTCCCTGACTGAGGTTGCCAGATACACAGCCGAATCCAGCTCGGTCGACTGGGCTACTCCAAGGAACTTCTGTCACGTTTGGGTCGCATCTTTATGCGGGGTCATTCTCCCAGGAATGCAGATGGACCACCCCGGACAAAGCGTTCAGGTAAAAACATGATTTATTCACAAAAATAACGCAAAGTACCAAAAAACAGAAAACAAGCAATAGGAAAAAAGTGTCGATCGCACTGGATGCTAAACTAACACTTAGCATAAACTATTCACAAGAAAAACGTACTAACTGTAGCATAAACAAACAAGACTTATGTAGCAAGGCATGAAGCAAACAACTAGAGACAAGGCAAAACTCACGTAACAGGTGCTTGTAGCAAATAATGACGCCAGGCTGACTGACCGGCAAAGGCAGGCTTAAATAATGCCTCTGATTAGTGCAGGTGTGTCCTGAACGCAAGATGCAAGTGAAAATCATAAGTCGCCATGGAACTAAAACAAACAAGGGTGCACAAAACCAGGAACTCATGGAGTCTTAAAACTAACAGAAAATAACAAAAACATGATCCAGACCACAGATCATGACAACTTCAAACTTCCCCTTCCTCTTACTAGGGCGGGGGTCAGAAACCCGCGGCTCTAGAGCCATATGCGGCTCTTTAGCGGCGCCCTGGTGGCTCCATGGAGCTTTTTTAAAAATGTATGGAAATGGGGGAAAAAATGGGGTGAAAAATGTTTTTTGTTGTAATATGGTTTCTGTAGGAGAACAAACGTGACACAAATCTCCCTAATTGTTAGAAATTAAACACTGTTTATGTTAAACATGCTTCACTGATGAGAGTATTTGGCGGGCGCCGTTTTGTCTTACTAATTTCAGCGGCCCTTGAACTCACCGTTGTGTGGACTGTAGCTCAACAGTTTGTTTACAAGTACAACTTTCTCCGACGCTGGCACAGAAAGACGTGTTTTATAACATTCCTTCTTTGTCTCATTTTGTCCACCAAACTTTTTATGCTGTGCGTGAATGCACAAAGGGGAACTTTGTTGATATTATTGACTTGTTGGAGTGCTAATCAGACATATTTGGTCAGTGCATGACTGCAAGCTAATCGATGCTAACATGATATTTAGGCTAGCTGTATGTCCATATTGCAGCATTATGCCTCGTTTGTAGGTAAATTTAATTTCTTTTACTTATGTCCTCTTTGTATTTAGTTTATTTTTCCATCTTTCATGACATATTATCTATATGTAATATTGGCTGCATTTCTGATAGTTGTTTGTGTGCCATGTTGTTCCAGACCACAGCAAACGTTACACAGTTTGCAAAGATTGTAATAAATCCATTAGAAGAAGACAGTCTGCAGTTTTCTTAAACTTGGACACACACATCTATACCCTGGTGGTTAGAGTGTCCGCCCTGAGATCGGTAGGTTGTGAGTTCAAACCCCGCCCGAGTCATACCAAAGACTATAAAAATGGGACCCATTACCTCCCTGATTGGCACTCAGCATCAAGGGTTGGAATTGGGGGTTAATTCACCAAAAATGAGTCCAGGGCGCGGCCACCGCTGCTGCCCACTGCTCCCCTCACCTCCCAGGGGGTGATCAAGGGTGATGGGTCAAATGCAGAGAATCATTTCGCCACACCTAGTGTGGGTGTGACAATCATTGGTACTTTAACTTTAACTTTGGCCATTCTAAGACAGTCATTTAGAAGAGTTATCTCACCCTCTGAGAAGTTTTACTAATGTTTTCCAATGTTGTAAAAATGTGTAGAATAAATATTACATTTCAACATTTCTGTCAACAAAGATTATGTCAGCCTGTGACACATAGTCATTTTGATAGTAGGCTAATATAGCTAATTAGCCACTTACATCATGTGTTGCCTTCATTATAACACTTATATAAGTCTTTTCATTTTATTGCGGCTCCAGACCGATTGCTTTTTTGTATTTGTGGTCCAATTCGAAATTGTTTTCATTTCGACGCCCCGCCCTCTACCGTTTGACCAATTAGTGTCACATCCAGGTTGCCAGTAACGCACCGCCATCTTCGTCTGGCTACTGCCACTGGTAAAGTTACTAAACATGTCAGACCTTAGTAAATCTAAAAGGCGTTGTTACCGTTCTCAACTTATTCATGACAAAGCCAGGAACAAAAGGATTTGTATCGGGGATGCCTTTGAAAGATGGAGACGATTGAAGGCGGGGAATATTTTTTTCATCTGATGCCAAACTTGCTAATTTCCTCCTTGATATTGGAAACAATACTTTTTCTACATTTTGGGTTGCCGACCCCTGTGCTAGGGGTTGAGGTGCTGGGACCATAATAGCTGAATAGACAAGTGTTTTGTCAATTACAAATCTCTAACCAACACATTTTACAAAGAATTAGGCTATTTTCAGGGAGAAATACATCATGCCTATGTACAATATCACAACAAATAGCAATCACATGGTAATTGTCAGTACCATCAGAAAACAGAGACTAAAACAAACTACAACCAATGCAATGGTTGTACTGGTGAAAATAAGTAGAGCATGCTTAGCAGCCTAAAAAGAAGACATTTGAATAAGGTATGCCTATAGGCTACACGAATGAGGAATTCATGTGATCATGTGATTTGGCTGTCTCCATACGTTTCACATTGCCATGACGACAGCCGTGCTAATGTTGGAACCCATTTCCTCAGCCTACCAGCAAATTGAAAACAAAATAGGCAGTGACACTACTCATATCCACATAGGTTTTATTTGTCGAAAATATATTTTTGCCCTGTCAGTTCGAATACACATCGACATACAGGCTAACAGGGGAAATCTATGCCCGATGTGTCATTGACCAGGCTAGCATGCTAAGCATTACACAAGGAGCTAAGCACCATCACACTAAGTATTTGTTGAAGGAAAATACTCGCTTTGTTAGACAAGATCATAGACTGTATTGGACGATATAGTTTACATGCCAAATGTCCATTTCCATTTATTACAAGTAATAAGAAAAGGTAAATGCCTTACTCACCTATCAAGGAGGAAATTAGCAAGTTTGGCATCAAATGAAAAAAATATTCTTATCTTTCAAAGGCATCCCCGATACAAATCCTCGTTTTGTTCCTGGCTTTGTCATGAATAAGTTGAGAACGGTAACTACGCCTTTTAGATTTACTAAGGTCTGACATGTTTAGTAACTTTACCGGTGGCAGTAGCTAGACGAAGATGGCGGTGCGTAACTGGCAACCTGGATGTGACACACTCACGGACTTTCTAATTGGTCAAACGGTAGAAGGCGGGGCGTCGAAATGAAAACAATAACAATATTTCGGGGCTGTAAATCTAATTTTGAAACGAGCATATCCCGGCTGAACTACCATTATCAGTTCTAAAGGTATTTGAAAATAACATGATTTATTAATGCCTTTTGACATATCAGGGCCATTTAATGATGACTTGACATGAAATGATTACATATGGGTCCCTTAAGTACAAAACATGTATAAAATTAAAATCAAGTTCAAATAGTGAAGTGAATTATATTTATATAGCGCTTATCTCTAGTGACTCAAAGCGCTTTTACATAGTGAAACCCAATATCTAAGTTACATTTAAACCAGTGTGGGTGGCACTGGGAGCAGGTGGGTAAAGTGTCTTGGCCAAGGACACAACGTCAGTGACTAGGATGGCGGAAGCGGGGTTCGAACCTGGAACCCTCAAGTTGCTGGCACGGCCACTCTACCAACCGAGCTATACCGGCCCAATTAAAAATAAAAACACGTGTCTCATTAATAATAAAGTGGCAAAAAATACAATTCTGCTTGGGCCCCAATTTAGCCAAGGGTGGCCCTGAGAAACATAACAGGATTAGTGACTTAGAAGCGGCATAGCACTGTGGAGGGACGTTAGCTCGAATGCTACATTGCATTGAGGACATGTTTGTACGCTTGTTGCTGTCAAATTTGTGGGACACAACTGTCATTTTTCATCAACACGCTTTATTATCATAGTATCAAAAAGCTCTATCGTCAGACAAAGTGATATCATTTATATCGTCTAACTTAAAAGGAGAACATGCAAATGTGTTCCTACTTTCAACAAATATTCGAACACGGATCTTTAGACTGCGAGGCTGGGGTGCACACACCCCAACGGCGCGCGAGGAAGGAGGATTCTTTTTTTCTATTTGGTAAAGTTCCCCCAGCTTTTGTGTGTGTCAGCGTAAATTTGAGGAGGCGGAGCTACATGGACTTGATTTGTGCAGCTGTTTGATTCAAGAACAGAGCAGCTGCTTTGATTTGTCCTGATTGCTAAGAGAGGGAAAAGAGGCACAGTTCTGTCAGTAAGTGTTTGGCTGAGTTCACATGGGCCTCTTCTATGCACACGCACACACACACTCTTGTATTTCTTACCTTCTTGAGACCTCCAAAAAATGCCTACCTCTTTAAAACAACCCTTTCTAGATGTATAAAGATTTGTATTTACAACATAAATAATATATACATACTCTGCAAATATAAAAAAGCTTGTTGTGAAAAATGAGTTTGAATTTCACAAGAAAAACGTAGAATTTTGGCAGTATTATAATAATAGTCGTCATTTTACTCGACGCAAGTCAAAATTTTACAGGAAAAACGGAACATTTGTGCAATGTTGTGATGAAAGTTGGAATTTTACTCAATAACAGTCGCAATTTTCCCAGAAAAGCTTAAAAATTGGGCAATTCTATGAAGAGTGTCGTAACTTTACTCGACAAAAGTCACAATTTTATAAGAAAACTTTGAAATTTTGGCAATATCATAATAATAATCGGAATTTTACTTGGCAAAATTATGACAAAAGTCATAATTTTATCAGAAAACTTTCAAATGTTGGCAATATTATAATAATAATAATCGGAATTTTACTTGGCAAAATTATGACAAAAGTCATAATTTTACTCCCAAAATTTCACTATTTTACAAGAACAACAAAAAAATTGGTATTGTTGTGATAAAAGTCAGAATTTTAGATGACAAATGTCACCATTTTGCATTAAAAAGTAATAATTTCACAAGAAAATATTGCAATATTACAGAAATAGAAACAATATGAGAAATTGTTCCCAATTTTATAAGAAAAAAGTCGACACATCGTGAGAAAAAGACTGCTTTTGAGTTATTTTGTTGTTGTTTTGAATTTATTGTTGGTAATAGTTTTTTAATCTTCATTATTTACTTCAAGTTATTAGAGTATGTTTCTATATACATATATATATATATTTTTAATTAATTTTGGCCAAAAAGGGGGCGCATTTAAATTTCTTACACACACTTGTTATTACATATGTTAGCCAGAGGGGGAGCACTTCAAATTGTTACACACACTTGTTATTTCATATGTTGACCAAACGGGGAGCACTTTTAAAAACGGCACACAGTCAATTTGAAAAATCCCTCCTTTTTTGGGACCACCCTAATTTTGATAGACTTTACCAGCAGGGGTGCAAATGAGACATTATCTATTAGATGCAATGGTTTTCTGTATTGGGACCATGATTTGTGTCTTAACTTGTTCACCGGTCCTCATATGGAGGCTACTTTTCCTTGTTGATGTCTCAAGAAGGGTGGAAATACACACACACACACACACACACACACACACACACACACACACACACACACACACACACACACACACACACACACACACACACACACACACACACACACACACACACACACACACACACACACACACACACACACACACACACACACACACACACACACACACACACACACACACACACACACACACACACACACACACACGACTAGCAGACCTCCCAGACGCATATTTTCACTTAAACTGTTTGGGGGCTCCTTTCAAGTGCGTCCATTTGAATATTAGCAGCATGTCAAAGAAGGGTGAAGATGAATGTTCCTGACATAAACCATGTGACTCATTTGGGCTGCTGGCCCTCAGCAAGCAACTTTGCAGAGAGAAGCTTGAGGAGCATTAATGTTAAAAATAAATCATGTTCCATTTCACATGGAAATTAGACACTAATAACTGATGGTTTTGTTTCATAGATCACAGAGTCAGCAAACACGTGCTTGTTACAGTTTTGGCCACATTCGAATTTCATAGCATTTCATTGGTTACCAGTGTTTTGAAAATTTCTATTAAAAAGTAATTGTAGTTACTTTTTAATTCACCAACAAATTAATTTAATGGAATTACTCATTAATAAATGTAATTATTAATGCCTTACTTCAAATATCTGGCAGATGCAGTTGAGAGACGTTTCATGAGAGCAGAGTGTGTGTGTGTGCCTTTAAAAGGCGGTGCCCGTTGCCAATTTACGTGTGATGTCAGCTAGAGCGCGCTCTGAGCAGGATTTTAGCTCAGCTGTTTGTTAGCCAGCAGTGACGGCAGCTCTGTTGAATATGTTCACTGGTTTGTGTTAGTGCTATAGTTAATAAAAAGATTGAACGTGCGTCCTTTGCATCAGTCCATCTTAGATGAGTTTGGGCCCAGCAAAGCCGGCGGCGTTTCTGGATGTTGTTGATAAATGGCTTTCGCTTTGCATAGTAGAGTTTTAACTTGCACTTATAGATGTAGCCACGAACTGTAGTTACTGACAATGGTTTTCTGAAGTGTTCCTGAGCCCATGTGGTGATATCCTTTACACACTGATGTCGCTTTTTGATGCAGTACCGCCTGAGGGCTCGAAGGTTCGTAATATCATCGCTTACGTGCAGTGATTTCTACAGAGTCTCTGAACCTTTTGATGATAGTATGGACCGTAGATGGTGAAATTCCTAAATTCCTTGCAATAGCTGGTTGAGAAATGTCTGAACTTTGTGTCTGACCGTGTCATCAGCAACATCGGGAACGGTACTTTCTGGTAACGGCATTGAAAACGGTACTTTCTTCCCTCCTGTGTACCACCTGCACTTTGGCTTTTAAGTACTCTTCCGAGTTGTTTCATTTACAATAATACTCGGATGACACGGCCATAGAGGGGTGTGTTGAGAGAGAACGGTAGCACCGGTGGATGACTTTGTAAAGTCATGCGGGGAGAATCATCTGCAGCTGGGTAAGGAAAAAACTAAGGAGCTGGTCGTCAACTTCAGGCTAAGAAGTCTGCGCCGCTGCCAATTTTTATAGCTGGCAGAGATGTGGTACCTGCACCACATGAAAAGTAGGAAGGAAAAGTACCTGGAACCTTGGTGTTAACTTGGACTGCAAACACTATAGTACTCAGCCGACTGTATTTACTCCGAAGGCTAAGGTCATCCAATATCTGCCACATAATGCTCAACATTTTCTACTAGTCAGTGGTGGCCAGCGCCATCTTCTCTGCTTTGCTTCTATGTCTGTCTGTCATCCATCTTCCCTCCATCCATACATCATCCATCAATGCATTCATCCAACCATAATCTTTCCATTATCTATCATTCCTACATCAATTCAAATATCCATCAATACTTCATCCATCCACACATATGTCCATTCATACATCATCATCTATACATCCAACCATTATCCTTCATCCTCTATCCATCCATAGATGTACAGTATCAATGCATCCACCATCCATCAATAAATCCATCCATCCATCCATTAAAACGCCCATTTATCCCTCCATCAATGCATCAACCATCCATTCTGATCCCTGAATGAAAGAGCTCTGTAGTAGGGCAGGGCGATATGGCCTTTTTTTAATATCGCGATATTTTAAGGCCATATCGCGATACGCGATATATATCTCGATATTTTGCCTTAGCCTTGAATGAACACTTGATGCATATAATCACAGCAGTATGATGATTCTATGTGACTACATTAAAACATTATTCTTCATACTGCATTAATATATGCTACTTTTAAACTTTCATGCAGAGAAGGAAATCACAACTAAAAACAAATCACTATTTTTTTCTTACGGTGTTGATCTGGAAATGTTTGCCTCGGCATTTTGATGGTGTGGGCGTGTGGCACAGAACGGAGATGTTGACGTGCGGAGTACGTCAATATTGTTTTTAATATTGTTGTGCAGCACTTTGGAAACATTTTTGTTGTTTAAATGTGCTATATAAATAAAGTGGATTGGATTGGACTGAGCACTCTTCATTCACGAGCAGGGGACTTTTCAAATGATGCTACATATTAGCAGTAGGCTACTGCTACTTTTTATAGCAACGCTTTTGCCTCACACATGACAAATTACGGTTGTCTGTTCAACATATTCCCACTTGAAGCCAAACCACCGCCAGGCGATGGATCCCGTGCTGTTTTTTGGGGGAATTCATTCTTCCTTCATTTGTTACCAGATTCGCACCTTCTTTCGCTCGTATTATCGCTAGCATCGCAGCTAACGTTAGCCATGCTGCTCCCTCTCTGCTCCGCGAGGGCGTATACGAATGTGACGTATGACGCGACAGTATGTGAGGTATGTAGAAGCTGCGCTTGCTGTCTGTGAGAAGGAGAGACAGGAAAGAGCGAGTAGAGCATGTAGTTTAATGCCCGCAGCTAAAAGCAACTACTTGAGAACGCATACTCGAATATCACGTTTTAGTCATTTTCTATATCGCACAGAGACAAACCCGCGATATATCGCACATATCGATATATCGCCCAGCCCTACTCTGTAGTGATTTAAAGTTTCACCATTTTCATACTTTTACGGGCCCCAGGTTTCGACCATAATTCCAGATCTTCTTGCTTATACCACTGACTTGAACACCGCCTGGTGGGAGAAACTAACTTCTCAATAAAGACGAGTTCACGACTGCTGTTGATCTCTAGTAAGGCAAGCTACTGTAACCATTTGTAACCTCCAAGCGTCAAAGCCATCAAACCCAAAACTTGAGAAGAAAAAAGGCTTCTACTGCAACAAATGCAAAGGAGGAGGATGTGGAAGGAAGAGTCTCGAATCAGGTAGCCTCCAAGACGTAATAGGGATGTTAGATAATATGGAAGCCAGGCAGACCAAAATGCTAGACTTGATAGACAGCGTGAGGACATGAAATATCAAGCAAGTGAGGAAGAATACCTGCTACACTTTGTGACAATACTGCAACACTCTGTAAAAAAATGGATGGACTGGTAGAGAAAGCGATTGCCCTCGAGGAGCTAGTGAATGTTTTAAAGAAGCAAAATTATGAAAGTATCACATTATATCTCAAATGATGTGTCAGCTTCAGAAAGTACAATAGTCTGTCCGCTAAAACAAAGTGATTATGACTGGCTTTCCGACACACGCATTCCTTCTTCTTCTTTCGTGTGTCTAGATTTTCAGCTCTGTTGAGGCGAGCCAGGTCAGCGTGTCATCGTCCAGGTCAATTAGACCTTGTTCGCCATTTGGTGGCCGGTGTTTGGGGCAACTAGTTACTATATGCTCTACTGTCTGGACTGGCCGGAGATGTCTGTGGCACACGCATTCCTAATGATGGAGCAGTCGATAAGAGAGGAGTATAAGATGCTGCCGCTTAAACGGTGCAACAGGTGGCCAACTTTCTGCAATCAAATGGGGGGAATGTGGATGTCAACAACATCGAAACATGCATTCCAATGTCTCACAGGAACAACACCACACCTGTCATCATCATAGAGTTCACAAACACAAACTACAAAGTGGCTTTGATGAGGCAGTGAGTCAAACTGAAAGGAACAAACGTTTACATCAATGAGCATCTCTCTTGGCACTTGGTGGAGGCGGTCACATTCCCTCCTACTTTGCTTTTCCTTGTTTACTCTCTATGTCTTGTCTTATCTGTACTTTTTAAGAGCCTCTTTTTGTTGCGCTGTCCTCCAAAATCTAAAAATCTAAACATGGAATTGATAAGCTGGATTCTTGACTCAATTGACAAAAGCTTCTCGACGAGGAAAATAGGTTGGGGAGAACCTGGCTGCCCTGACGGAACGATCATTGCGGGTTACGTTAGGGACTCGTGCTTTCCGTCGAGGACGTGGATGACATCTATCTATTTGGAACTGTGATCATAGAGCATCTGCTGATTGGACTGGGCATTGCTCTGGTGTATTGTCAAATTCGGAAGACGATGGCAGCCGATCAAAGTGTCCAAAAGCTACCCGTCGCAATGGAAGACATGGGTCGATCTGTGAGAACACAGACCCCTTCTCCCAGCATTTACCTTTTTCCCACCCTTAATTAATTTCCCACTAGGGATCAAGAAAGTGTTTCTGATTCTGATTTGACAAAATGCAACGCTGACATTGCCAAAAGGTCACACGAGTTGAGGAAGCAGGGGACAATGCAGAGCACTTGGAGCACCAACTACAAATTTGACATCAAAATAAATGGAGGACAGCAAGAAGCCAAAATTATTGTTGTTGAAAACATCAAAGAACTTGACAAATTGACAAAAGATTATATCATCTCGACTACAAGGACGTAAAAGACACAACTCATAAATACTTTTGTTGCAGCTGAAGCAAACAACAACTACAAAATAACATATGACAGGGGTTCTTAACCTGTCCCAACGTTTCCACTACACTGTGGCCCGGATCCCACTCAAATTTTAACACTGAATTAGTAATCTTTTCTTTATTTTAATCATATCTGACATAAACAGTTGTGGTCAAAAGTTTACATACACTTGTAAAAAACATAATGTCATGGTTGTCTTGAGTTTCCAATAATTTCTACAACTCTTATTTTTTTTGTGATAGAGTGATTGGAGCACATACTTGTTGGTCACAAAAAACATTCATTAAGTTTGGTTCTTTTATGAATTTATTATGGGTCTACTGAAAATGTGACCAAATCTGCTGGGTCAAAAGTATACATACAGCAATGTTAATATTTGCTTACATGTCCCTTGGCAAGTTTCACTGCAATAAGGCGCTTTTGGTAGCCATCCACAAGCTTCTGGCTGAATTTTTGACCACTGCTCTTGACAAAATTGGTTCAGCTAAACGTGTTGGTTTTCTGACATGGACTTGTTTCTTCAGCATTGTCCACACGTTTAAGTCAGGACTTTGGGAAGGCCATTCTAAAACCTTCATTCTAGCAAGATTTAGCCATACCTATACAATTTTTGACGTGTGTTTGAGGTTGTTGTCCTGTTGGAACACCCAACTGCAGCCAAGACCCAACCTCCGGGCTGATGATTTTAGGTTGTCCTGAAGAATTTGGAGATAATCCTCCTTTTTCATTGTCCCATTTAATCTCTGTAAAGCACCAGTTCCATTGGCAGAAAAACAGGCCCAGAGCATAATACTACCACCACCATGTTTGATGGTAGGATTGGTGTTCATGGGATTAAAGGCCTCACCTTTTCTCCTCCAAACATATTTGTTATGATCCGCTTCCCGGATCATGATCTGTTTGGTTTTTGGACTCCCTCAGTTCCTGTTTTATGCACCCCTGGGTTTGTTTTCAGTTACCATAGATGCTTATTGTTTTCACCTGTCTCTTATTGGTGTTCGGGACGCTCACCTGTTTCCCGAGCACTGATCAGAGCGCTATTTAATACTGCCTTTTCCGGTCAGTCAGTCTGGCTTCCTAATTTTCTACCGGCAACAGTTGACGACGACTTTGATTCCTGTTTGTGTATACTAGCTCCCACGCTAGCCTCCTTAGCTTTGCCTCCCGTGCTATGAGCACACCTTTGTTTTTCCCTGTATGATTTATCCCAATAAATCATTTCCTACCTGCACGCTGTGTCCGGAGTCCGTCTTCATCTAAGGAAGAACGACCCCTGCATCACTGTGCCCAGATCGTCACAATATTGCTGGGTATTGAGGCCAAACAGCAACATTTTTGTTTCATCGGACATCACATGGCCAAAGAGTATATATCGATCACAAAAAAATAAGAATTGTAGAAATTATTGGAAACTCACGACAGCCATGACATTATGTTCTTTACAAGTGTATGTAAACTTTTGACCATGACTGTACTTACAGTTTACAACCTTTTTAAATGATATTAAACTATGTGTTGATCACAAAGTTGTGGGGCAGACTATGGCCCCACAACTATTCATCCATCCATCCATGCTATCTAATGGATGAATCAGATGAGTGCAGAGAGGCTGTTAATTGCTAGCTGTGTGTGTGTGTGTGTGTGTGTGTGTGTGTGTGTGTGTGTGTGTGTGTGTGTGTGTGTGTGTGTGTGTGTGTGTATATGTGTGTGTGTGTGTGTGTGTTCGAGGACATGGTGGGGGTAGTTGAGTAGATTGGGGGCACATGTGAGAGCAATCACACAGTGTGACAAAATACAGAGCTAACAGTCTGCGCTGACACTTGTTAGCAGCACATAAACGCTTGCTTGAAGGCAGGAGTTGTACACAGCAATGTAGACTTTGGGTTGATCTGCCATTCATCACCCTCTCATTACCTCTTCATTGGCCAACCTTTGGGTTCAAGCATGGAACCAATTCATCACAGCTTATTCCTGCTGGGGTCGGGGTGCAGGTGTCACGTGTGTCACTTTGTAAAAGTCCTCCTCATTTTTCTTTTACTTTCAAAAAGTCTCTCGAGATATTGTCTCGCCCATTGTAGCTCTGCGTGGTTACAGAAAGATGGCGACCACTATCACCCACCAGCTCACATAAGCCCCGCCTCTTCACAGTGAGGAAGGGACACTGCACTCCTTTTTGTATGATTTCTCTGTATTTATTGACTAATTATCAAGAATGATGATGTCATCCATCCATCTATTTTCTACCGTCTGTCCCTTTCGGGGTCGCAGGGGGTGCTGGAGCCTATCCCAGCTGCATTCGGGCGGAAGGCGGGGTACACCCTGGACAAGTCGCCACCTCATCACAGGGCCAACACAGATAAACAGACAACATTCACACTCACATACACATAATTCTATCAAATACATGTCAGACTGAAAGCTTGCTAATGAGACTCATCATACATTTCTACGCTTTCTACTCAAAAGAAATTGAAAGAGTAAATGAAACCACATTTCTAGGTATAATGATTGATGATAAATTGAACTGGAAATGTCATATAAAAAAATATACAACATAAAGTAGCAAGAAACACGTCAATAATGAATAAAGCAAAACATGTTCTAGACCAGTGGTTCTTAAAGGGGAACATTATCACAATTTCAGAAGGGTTAAAACCATTAAAAATCAGTTCCCAATGGCTTATTTTATTTTTCGAAGTTTTTTTCAAAATTTTACCCATCATGCAATATCCTTAAAAAAAGCTTCAAAGTGCCTGATTTTAACCATCGTTATATACACCCGTCCATTTTCCTGTGACGTCACACAGTGATGCCAATACAAACAAACATGGCGCATAGAACAGCAAGCTATAGCAACATTAGCTCGGATTCAGACTCGGATTTCAGCGGTTTAAGCGATTCAACAGATTACGCATGTATTGAAACGGATGGTTGTAGTGTGGAGGCAGGTAGCGAAAACGAAATTGAAGAAGAAACTGAAGCTATTGAGCCATATCGGTTTGAACCGTATGCAAGCGAAACCGATGAAAACGACACGACAGCCACCGACACGGGAGAAAGCGAGGACGAATTCGGCGATCGCCTTCTAACCAACGATTGGTATGTGTTTGTTTGGCATTAAAGCAAACTAACAACTATGAACTAGGTTTACAGCATATGAAATACATTTGGCAACAACATGCACTTTGACAGCCCAATTCAGGCGCGCTAAGAACATATATTTTTCCACGATTTCAGCACTCAGGTTAACCATACCTAAATAGACACAAAATACTGACACACCCTCATCCGCTCTCTTTTCCTGAAAGCTCATCTGTCCAGTTTTGGAGTTGATGTCAGCATCTGCTTTGAGTGTCGCAGGATATCCACACATTCATGCCATCTCTGTCGTAGCATAGCTTTCGTCGGTAAAGTGTGCGGAACAAACGACTGACCATTTCGTCGGCTTTCCCCACAGCCTCGTATTTTGAACAAATTTCGTCCAATTTCTTGCCACTTTCGCATCTTTGGGCCACTGGTGCAACTTGAATCCGTCCCTATTCGTGTTGTTTCACCCTCCGACAACACATCGACGAAAGTGAGAAAATGGCGGATTGCTTCCCGATGAGACGTCACGAATAAACGCCTTTCTATTATTCGCCCCGAGAGCGAATAATAGAAAGGCGTTTAATTCGCCAAAATTCACCCATTTAGTGTTCGGAAATCGGTTAAAAAAATATATGGTCTTTTTTCTGCAACATCAAGGTATATATTGACGCTTACATAGGTCTGGTGATAATGTTCCCCTTTAACCTGGGTTCGATCGAACCCTAGGGCAGTGTTTTTCAACCACTGTGCCGCAGCACACTAGTGTGCCGTGAGATACAGTCTGGTGTGCTGTGGGAGATCATGTCGTTTCACCTATTTGGGTTAAAAATATTTTTTGCAAACCGGTAATTATAGTCTGCAAAGCATGTGTTGTTGTTGAGTGTCGGTGCTGTCTAGAGCTCGGCAGAGTAACCATATAATACTCGTCCATATCAGTAGGTGGCCGCCGGTAGCTAATTGCTTTGTAGATGTTGGAAACAGCGGGAGGCAACATACAGGTAAAAAGGTGTCTAATGCTTAAACCAAAAATAAACAAAAAGGTGAGTGCCACTACGAAAAGGCAATGAAGTTCAGGGAAGGATATGCAGAACAAAACTAAAACTAAAACTGAACTGGCTGAAAAATAAACAAAACCAGAATGCTGGACGACAGCAAAGACTTACTGTGGAGCAAAGACGGCGCCCACAATAATCCGACCGAACATGACATGACTATCAACCATGTCCCCACAAAGAAGGATAAAAACAACTGAATTATTCTTGATTGCTAAAACAAAGTAAATGCGGGAAATATCGCTCAAAGGAAGACATGAAACTGCTACAGGAAAATACCAAAAAAGAGAAAAAGCCACTAAAATAGGAGCGCAAGACAAGAACTAAAACACTACACACAGGAAAACAGCAAAAAACTCCAAATAAGTCACGGCGTGATGTGACAGGTGGTGACAGTACACCTACTTTGAGACAAGAGCTATAGTGATGCATGCTTGGTTATGGTTTAAAGTCATATCCAACAATTGCGACAACGGCTTTTTACTGTCAACTGAGTTTTGTTTTTTAATGATTTCTGCTGGTGGTGTGCATCTGGATTTTTTCAACGCAAAAAATGTGCCTTGGCTCAAAAAAGGTTAAAAAACACTGCCTTAGGGGTTCGGTGAGTTGGGCGGAGCCTCCGCCACGGAGGTAAAGAGACATTCGACTTATCGTGTAAATAAAAACTTCTCCCTATCAGCGTATTATGTATACCCCCAAACAATGTTCCCTCTAATTTTCCATCTGATTTGCAGGTTTTTTGATTGATTGATTGATTGAAACTTTTACTAGCAGATTGCAAAGGAAGAGAATACATTATATGAAACAGTACAGTTTACACAGTACAGTACATATTCCGTACAATTGACCACTAAATGGTAACACTCAAATAAGTTTTTCAACTTGTTTAAGCTGGGGTCCACGTTAATCAATTCATGGTAATGTGTGTAAGGTGTGTAATTTGTTGTGAGTTTATGCACTGTGTTGGTTTTGTTCTTTGAACAAGGTGATGTTTATGCACGGTTCATTTTGTGCACCAGTAAAAAAACATATGACTTTTTCTTGAATTTGAAAAAAATATATATATATAATTTTCACTAAAGAAGGGTTCGGTGAATGCGCATACGAAACTGGTGGGGTTCGGTACCTCCAACAAGGTTAAGAACCACTGCTCTAGACCAAAAATCACTTCATATTCTCTACTGCTCGCTAGTGTTACATATCTGAGTTATTGTGGAGAAATATGGGGAAATAACTACAAATGTGCACTTCATTCATTAACGGTGTTACAAAAAAGATCAGTTAGAATAATACATAATGTTGGATATAGCGAACATACAAACACTTTATTTATTGAATCCAAAATACTAAAATTCCACGACATAGTGAATTTGCAAACAGCTAAAATTATACACAAAGCAAACTATAACCTGCTGTCCAAGAATATACAACAATTCTTCTCAACAAAAGAGGAGAAATATAATCTTAGAGAAACATGTAATTTAAAACATTTGTACGCACGTACAACACTTAAGACCTTCAGTATATCAGTATGTGGAATGAAATGATGGAATGGATTAATTAAAGAAATCAAACAATGTACTAATATGATCCACTTCAAGAAACTCTTCAAACTTAAAGTGTTTACAAAGTACAAAGAAGAAGAACCATGATAAACATTCTGAATTTATCTCATCCATCCATTCATTTTCTAGACAATCTTACTCATCTCACTATTGGAAATATAACTTACTTCACCAATTATTATTCATGTATTTATTTATTTGTATTGTTTTTACTTATGGAGTATATTGTGAATAAATTGAGAACAGGAAGTAAACAAAAGTTTTAGCAACTGCTATGTTAAGGAAAAGGGGTAGGATTAAATAAGCTCTGCTTCTTCCTACTCCTTTTCAAACATGTTGAATAGAGAAACTGGAAATTGTGATGTATCATGTTGTATGCATGCATGTTCCAAATAAACTCAAACTCAACTCAACTCTTTCAAATAAATCTTCAAATATCCGACGTGTGGCGATGAGAAGTGTTTCATTAGATTACATAATAAAATAGTAAATGGCTGATACTTGTATAGCTTTTCTACCTTCAAGGTACTCAAAGTTCAGTTTCAGTTTATTTGGATTGTGCATATGATACAATGTAATGCATCACATAGTTCCAGTTGTTTCTTTACAGCACGTCCGAAAAGGAGTAAGAAGAAGCATAGCTTATTTAATTCTACTTATTTAAAAAAATAAAAAATAAATGTATTCTACTTATTTTCATATCATAGCAGTTTTATCCCATTTTCTTGTTCTCTGTTTGTAACAGAACAGTGAATAAATAAATAATATACCGGTACCATAAGTAAGTAAACAAATAAGTAAGCAAGTAAATACATAATCATTATCTAAAAAAAAAGGTTAAAGATGTTCATCATGATTCTTGTTCTGTGTACTTTGCGAACACTTGTAGTTTGAACAGTCTCTTAAACGGAATCATATTGGTGCTTTGTTTGATTTCCTTGTGTAATCCATTCCATCATTTAATTCCACATACTGATATGCTAAAGGTTTTAAGTGTTGTTCGTGCGTACAAATGTTTTAAATTAGATTTTCCTCTAAAGTTATATTTCTCCTGTTTTGTTGAGAAGAATTGTTGTATATTCTTGGGTAGCAGGTTATAGTTTGCTTTGTGTATAATTGTAGCTGTATGTAAATGCACCAAGTCGTTGAATTTCAATATTTTGGATTTAATAAATAAAGTGTTTGTATGTTCTCTATATCCAACATGATGTAATATTCTAACTGATCTTTTTTTGTAACGCGGTTAGTGAATGAAGTGCACATTTGTAGTTATTTCCCCATATTTCTACACAATAACTCAGATATGTAACACTAGCGAACAGTAATGAATATGAAGTGATTTTTGGTCTAGAACATGTTTTGCTTTATTCATTATTGACGTGTTTCTTGTTACTTTATGTTGTATATTTTTACATATTTCCAATTAATTTTGTCACCATTATCACACCCAAAAATTTGGTTTCTTTTACTCTTTCAATATTTACTCCGTCTATTTGTATTTGTGTTTGACTTTCCCTTCTACTGTTACCAAATAGCATTATTTTAGTCTTACTGAGATTCAAAGTCTGTTTTTGTCAAACCATCTTTTTAGTTTGTTAATTTCTTCTGTTATTATTTATATTAGCTTCTGTGTGTTCTCTCCTGAACAAAACACAGTTGTATTATCTGAAAATAATACTAACTTTATATCCTGAAATAAAGGAAAGTTTGACATATTTAAAAATGATACTTAAGAGAATAATGGTTTTTGAAATTCAAATTCTGGCCACTTCATATTCAATTTGTAAAAACATATATATATATATTTTTAAACAAAACCAAACTGTTTAGAGGGATTATAATGTATATAAATAATAAATATAAAAATACAAATTAAATACATCTATTGCTATTTTGGGGCTTTTTGTTGTTTTTCACGCAATTGTAGCTGTATGTAGTGCCTCTGAAGTGGCAGCTGGTTGCATCAGCTCTGTGCTCAATGTTTTTTTTTTTTATATCGTTAGTGTTCCTAAATGTTTCCCATTTGTTTTTCATACCAAGATGGCGCCACAGTAATGCGGTCTCTCGTAGCTTTTTGTTGTTCTTGTTTCCTGCATTTAACAAAGAAAGCACAGTCTACCAAGTCAAATCCCTTGTGCGTTAAACATACCCGGCCAATAAATCTGATTCTGATTCCGATTCGTCAGGGTTTGTATTTGATCGTGGAGCACCGCCACAGCAAAACAAGCACCAACACACCTTAAAAATTAGGTTGTTTTTTTACGTGAAAAGAAACAAAAGTAATATAATGTGTTGCGGCCTCCAAAAGAAGTCACACAAAGTCTGACGCTCTTTTTAACTTTTATTGCCGATCCTGACACACATTCCCTCCCGTGCACACCATACTTGCCAACCTTGAGACCTCCAATTTCGGGAGATGGGGAGTTGTAAATATTTTCAAGTATTTCTTATATATATATATAAATAATCCGTATAATGAGTAATAATGAGTCCGGTATATCCGTTCGGCCACTGTGTTCAATGGAGAAGTCTGATCTACAAAATGTGCAGGCAGCATACCCCTTCCACTTCGAGCTGTCCTGGATGAACTGAAATTATTTTTTCCAATCATTTTGGAACTTGCAAGCGTACTTCTTCTTCTTACTCGTCGTCGCCATGTCTCTTCTTCGCTCTTCTGCTTCGTCTCTGTTATGTTATTGGACATTACTACTTGCCGTAGTTTTGAAGCAATGCATAATGGGAATCTGGATGTTGTGTGTCAGTGTATTAACGTGCCGGCTGGAATAAACACACGCGGAGAAATAGCTCCGTGCCTGCCTACTTTATGGGTTATAGATAAACCTATGGATAACGGAGACATATATAATAGTCTCCTTTTCAGGTGAGAGAGGACGCTAAAGGCAGTGCCTTTAAGGCACGCCCCCAATATTGTTGTCCGGGTGGAAATTGGGAGAAATTCGGGAGAATGGTTGCCCCGGAAGATTTATGGGAGGGGCACTGAAATTCGGGAGTCTCTCGGGAAAATTGGGAGGGTTGGCAAGTATGGTGCACACATGTCCATCTCCGTGCTTCATTCTCAAACATTCAACAACATTTCACCTCATTCTCAGCCAATCTCCTTTAAGGCCTGGTGTGTGATGTGTTCGTGATCATGGGAAAATGAACATCAAAACCACACAAACATAAAACATTAAAGGCCTACTGAAATGCGATTTTCTTATTTAAACGGGGATAGCAGGTTCATTCTGTGTCATACTTGATCATTTCGCGATATTGCCATATTTTTGCTGAAAGGATTTAGTAGAGAACATCGACGCTAAAGTTCGCAACTTTTGGTCGCTGATAAAAAAGCCTTGCCTGTACCGGAAGTAGCAGACGAGTAGCGTGACGTCACAGGTTGTGGAGCTCCTCACATCTGCACATTGTTTACAATCATGGCCACCAGCAGCGAGAGCGATTCGGACCGAGAAAGCGACGATTTCCCCATTAATTTGAGCGAGGATGAAAGATTCGTGGATGAGGAAAGTGAGAGTGAAGGACTAGAGGGCAGTGGGAGCGATTCAGATAGGGAAGATGCTGTGAGAGGCGGGTGGGACCTGATATGCAGCTGGGAATGACTAAAACAGTAAATAAACACAAGACATATTTATACTCTATTAGCCACAACACAACCAGGCTTATATTTAATATGCCATAAATTAATCCCGCATAACAAACACCTCCCCCCTCCCGTCCATATAACCCGCCAATACAACTGAAACACCTGCACAACACACTCAATCCCACAGCCCAAAGTACCGTTCACTTCCCCAAAGTTCATACAGCACATCTATTTCCCCAAAGTCTCCAAAGTTACGTACGTGACATGCACATAGCGGCACGCACGTACGGGCAAGCGATCAAATGTTTGGAAGCCGCAGCTGCATGCGTACTCACGGTACCGCGTCTGCGCATCCAACTCAAAGTCCTCCTGGTAAGAGTCTCTGTTGTCCCAGTTCTCCACAGGCCAATGGTAAAGCTTGACTGTCATCTTCCGGGAATGTAAACAATGAAACACCGGCTGTGTTATCCGGCACAACAGTCAAGGGGTGCATTCTACGGCAGGGGTGCGTTATACGGCACAACACCTGCCGCAATACACCGCTTCCCACCTACAGCTTTCTTCTTTGCTGTCTCCATTGTTCATTGAACAAATTGCAAAAGATTCACCAACACAGATGTCCAGAATACTGTGGAATTTTGCGATGAAAACAGACGACTTAATAGCTGGCCACCATGCTGTCCCAAAATGTCCTTTACAATCCGTGACGTCAAGCGCAGGCGTCATCATACCGAGACGTTTTCAGCAGGATATTTCGCGCAAAATTTAAAATTGCACTTTAGTAAGCTAACCCGGCCGTATTGGCATGTGTTGCAATGTTAAGATTTCATCATTGATATATAAACTATCAGACTGCGTGGTCGGTAGTAGTGGGTTTCAGTAGGCCTTTAAGAGTCTAAGGGGGCCAAGAATATGGTGCTACGCCTCTGCACAGCACTAATCGGACCGATACCAATCCTGATCATTGGCTCTGACCACCTTGAGTGTAGGGGTTCTGGTTTTTGCCTTCCACCAATTACTAGTCATTAATTGCCGTCATTCACCGTGAATAAATCTAAGTGGAACATTTTGTAAGATGTGTAAATGAGAAGCTACTTGACATATTTAACTGATATAGAGCCCCAGTGTGTTCTCATTGCAGCTGTGCACCTCCAACCTGCTGCAGCTAATGTGTTCTGATCGTTCAGCCAGAGGATATCCTTACACCAACTCCAGGCCACAAGTCCATTGATCAGACCCAGGCATCAGTGCAGCCATTCATTGCACAGACCCCCACCCCGCCCTTTTCTACTCGGGGGTCCACAAGCGAGAGCACACCTCAGTGGTAACGACGCAGTAAAAGGAGAACTTTGGTGAGTCCGAGCCAGCCAAATGTTTTCAAGATGCCTGCAATCAGGCGCTCAGGACCGTGTCATTGCTCTACCCGTCAAGCCCGCGCACCGTCCCATTCCAACACGCTGATTGAGCTTCCAGTGTCGACTCAAACCACAGCACTCAAAAAGTGTGTGGCCCTAATGATTGGATTCCAAGTACTGCTCTCCTACATAATCATTTGAGTCCTCACGGCAGAACTTCCGCTTTGCAAACTACATTCCGATAAGTAATAAGGCAATTATTACATTACATTACATTACAGAACGCAGCCAAAGGTGGAAGTACGGATACCTCTTTTGTTCAAAACCTCGAAATTCACTTTGAAATATTGGTGGTTTTAATCTACTCAGATGTTGGACACTTTATAAGTACTCCCGGCGGATCATTACGGCCGCAATAAATGAACAAAAGTGCAAATGTTTGTGTCACGGGCTGAAAAAACAATGTTCAATCAGGGCGCTTTCGTTTCAATCATTGCTGCTTTCCTTTCCAGCTGAGTGCCAACACTTTGAAACCAAAGAAAGAAAATAAACAGTGTGAACTTTGCAAAGAAAACACGTGTACGTTTACCCCGCTTTGTCTTCCTGTCTGACTTTGTTCCACGTTTCCACACAACCGCATACAACTGTGGAATAAATACATCGCATTCTTTGCTAAGTTTCTGTTAAACATGTTGTTTATTCATGCATGTGCACATTTTAGAACTAGTCATTTTCATCAAAGTGCAACAAAGACCTCAGCTATACTGTTCTATTAATAATAATTATTAGTCATTGTCACTATACACACACACACACACACACACACACACACACACACACACACACACACACACCCCAGAGGTGGGTAGTAACGCGCTACATTTACTCCGTTACATCTACTTGAGTAACCTTTGGGATAAATTGTACTTCTAAGAGTAGTTTTAAAGCAACATACTTTTACTTTTACTTGAGTATATTTATAGAGAAGAAACGCTACTTTTACTCCGCTCCATTTATCTACATTCAGCTCGCTACTCGCTACTGATTTTTATCGATCTGTTAATGCACGCTTTGTTTGTTTTGGTTTGTCAGACAGACCTTCAAAGTAGGATCTATCGCATGCCTGCGTTTCACCAATCAAATGCAGTCACTGGTGACGTTTCACTCCGTTTCACCAATCAAACAGAGCCAGGCGGTCACATGATTAACTGAACATAAAGTTTCAGCGGCAAACAACAAGCTTAACGTCAAATTTGAGGAAGCACATCGCAGTAAGTAACATTAGTAGATATTTTGGCTGTCACCTTAGGCTGATGTTAGCTTCCCTGCTATGAATCACTGTCAAATGTACATCGAGTGGGGACATTTATTAACGCACTGCAGCTTCATAGACACACACACACACACACACACACACACACACACACACACACACACACACACACACACACACACACACACACACACACACACACACACACACACACACACACACACACACACACACACACACACACACACACACACACACACACACGCATGCATGCATAGAAACACCAATCAATGTGTTCCCAGGTGCAGTCCACACCTATCAGTTTATGGTTTGCGTAAAGGCTAACTTGTTATTTTCCTTTGTAATCTCTGCCTACTGAGCCTATGGTGCTGTTAAGTTATTGTGACTCAATTTGCCTTAATTTTTTTATGTTAATGTATTATTATTTAATATATATTATTGTTTTAGTTGCTTAAGAGATATTCCTGGCTCTGAATTTGCTCATTGCTATTTTTATGTTTTTGTGCATTATTTGTTGCCGTCATTAAACGAACAGGTTACTCATCAGTTACTCAGTACTTGAGTAGTTTTTTCACAACGGCGTGGCGAAGATGGTAGAGTGGCCGTGCCAGCAATCGGAGAGTTACTGGTTACTGGGGTTCAATCCCCACCTTCTACCATCCTAGTCAAGTTCGTTGTGTCCTTGGGCAAGACACTTCACCCTTGCTCCTGATGGGTGCTGGTTAGCGCCTTGCATGGCAGCTCCCGCCATCAGTGTGTGAATGCGTGTGTGAATGGGTGAATGTGGAAATACTGTCAAAGCGCTTTGAGTACCTTGAAGGTAGAAAAGCGCTATACAAGTATAACCCATTTATCATTTATTTATTTTTACTTTTACTCAAGTAAATATTTGGGTGACTACTCCTTACTTTTACTTGAGTAATAAATCTCCAAAGTAACAGTACTCTTACTTGAGTACAATTTCTGGCTATTCTACCCACCTCTGACACACACACACACGATATAAATATAGATATAATATACATACATTTGGGTTAACACTATCATTATATCATGATAATGCATGTTGATGGCACATTATAGCAGTGTCCCGCAGAAACAAGTAAAGAATCCCATCCTCAAAGCAATATATCTATATTGCATGTATACAGTCGTGGTCAAAAGTTTACATACACTTGTAAAGAACATATTGTTGCCAAACAGCTAAATTTTTGTTTCATCTGACCACAAAACTTTCCTCCAGAAAGTCTTATATTTGTCCATGTGATGTCAGATGAAACAAAAATTTAGCTGTTTGGCCACAATACCCAGCAATATGTTTAGAGGAGAAAAGGTGAGGCCTTTAATCCCAGGAACGCCATACCTACCGTCAAGCATGGTGGTGGTAGTATTATGCTCTGGGCCTGTTTTGCTGCCAATGGAACTGGTGCTTTACAGAGAGTAAATGGAACAATGAAAAAGGAGGATTATCTCCAAATTCTTCAGGACAACCTAAAATCATCAGCCTGGAAATTGGGTCTTGGGCGCAGTTGGGTGTTCCAACAGGACAATGACCCCAATTCACGTCAAAAGTGGTAAAGGAATTGCTAAATCAGGCTAGAATTAAGGTTTTAGAATGGCCTTCTCAAAGTCCTGACTTAAAATGTGTTGACAATGCTGAAGAAAACAAGTCCATGTCAGAAAACTAATAAATTTAGCTGAACTGCACCAATTTTGTCAAGAGGAGTGGGCAAAAATTCAGCCAGAAGCTTGTGGATGGCTAACAAAAGCGCCTTATTGCAGTGAAACTTGCCAAGGGACATGTGACCAAATATAAACATTGCTGTATGTATACTTTTGACCCAGCAGATTTTCCTCACATTTTCAGTAGACCCATAATAAATTCATAAAATAACTAAACTTCATGAATGTTTTTTGTCACCAACAAGTATCTGCTCCAATCACTCTATCACAAAAAAATAAGAGTTGTAGAAATTATTGGAAACTCAAGACAGCCATGACATTATGTTCTTTACAAGTGTATGTCAACTGCGACTGTACATGCTATATATCAATATCACATATACTGTAATATTGTACATGGTAATTGGGATTTCTTATATATTGTATATATTATATAAAAATATAATATACTATATCAGCATATATTATATACTGTATACATAATATGTAAATATTACATATGTTTGTTTTATTGCTACTATGGTACATTTTTAGTCTACTTTATGCTTTTTGCTTTCTCCCTCTTTTTGTGTTTGTGTGTATTATCCTTTCCATCCTTTGTAACTGAGCTACTGTGCGGAACAATTTTCCTTGTGGATCAATAAAGTTTGTCTAAGTCTAATATAGAGCTAACGGCTAATGTGCCTCCACATTGCAAAGCCGCTTCTGAGTTACTAATCCTCACCTCTGTGGTGGCAAATAAAGTATGTTTATTGAGTATCTTTATCACTGGAGGACAAGGAATAACTAAACATGCTACGGTGCACACCATAGAAGGGTACAGTAAGCTATCGTTACTGCTTAGCAAGCGCTCAATGGTGGGCAAATCAATACAAATATCGACGGTACGAATAACAACTGGTATCAGCATATGGTTAATACTACAGTGATCGATTTTTTTTATGGTCACAAAATAGTTCATTGTCGTTATGTTTTTGTTTACAAACTCAGGAAATACGTCCCTGAACATAGGAAGACTAAGCGCTAAAACAAAATAATTTAAATTGGAGCGAACAGTACAAAATAATTTGAAGATATAATTGTTACAACATCCTGTGTTTTTGTTTGATGAGAATTGTAATCAAAAATAAAAATTTTAACCATTTTTTTGACAGCCTTTGTAACTCGTTTTGAAATTATTCTATTATTATTTACATACCAAATAATATATGGTGACATATAGTAAAACCTTGATTTACATACCCCTATATTTGCAAACTTTTCAGTTTACGAACTAGACCTCAGTGTGCGAACCATGTCTCTGTGTAGGAACACTTTATTCATTAATTTTGTGCTTGCTCGATATTGAAGAAGCGAAGCAAGTTTTTAATTGTGATGAGAACAGACTTTTCTGGGCGGGGAAAAAAAAAAAAAAAAAAATGTGCCAGAGCGGACTTATTTCACAGCGGAGGAGACAACTACCTCTTGTTCAGCAGAGCCTCTTCCAAGAGCACACGGCTACTCCCCTCCTCCTCCCCCCTGTCTGCTCCTTTCTCTCCTCTTGTCAGCTGCTCATTTGCAGAAGGGAGTTCAAAGTGGATTTTACTTTTTTAAATGTTTATTGTTATATTTGTTATATTATTAGTATATTGTTATATTTGTTCAAGTTCAGGAATTTTGTGATTTCTGATCGTTTGTGAGGGCAACAAAGGGAATTCTGTGTGTGCACATGTGTTGGCAGAGCTACGCATACAGGACAGTTCAACTTGTTGTTGTTGTTGTTATGTCTGGTTAATAAAGAGACAGTTGATCCATCACCTCCTTTTTAGTTGGTTTGATAAACAGTACTGTATAGCACTTTATATTGTTTTCAAATTAAATGGGTTATACTTGTATACCGCTTTTCTACCTTCAAGGTACTCAAAGCGCTTTGACACTATTTCCACATTCACCCATTCACACACTGATGGCGGGAGCTGCCATGCAAGGCCCTAACCACGACCCATCAGAAGCAAGGGTGAAGTGTCTGGCTCAAGGACACAACGGACATGACGAGGTTGGTAGAAGGTGGGGATCGAACCAGGAACCCTCAGGTGGCAGTCACAGCCACTCTCCCAACCGCGCCCCGTCGTCCCCATGTCTTAATTGTACAAACCTTCACTAAAATATGGACTTTTGTCAAAGTACAACCCATTATTCATATTTACATCGTTTCTTATGGAGAAATTTGCTTCATTGTACAAACTTTTCATTTTACGGACCCTGTTCCAGAACCAAATAAATCGAGGTTCCACTGCATATGGTTATTGCAGGAGGCTGCATTATATACAGCAATATAGATTTTAAGCCATATTGCCTATTGTTACTATGCACATAACAAATATGTCATTGATTAACGTGGACCCCGACTTAAACAAGTTGAAAAACTTATTTGGGTGTTACCATTTAGTGGTCAATTGTACGGAATATGTACTGTACTGTGCAATCTACTAATAAAAGTTTCAATCAATCAATCAATGTCCCAACACCAACAAGACTAGTCAAAAATGTTGCATGAAGAAACGTGATCAAACAAAATCGAAGACGAAGAAAACTAGAAGCCCCATCTTAGTTTCCTTGTATGTTAATGATCTTCCTGATGCTTGTATAGGTGTGGACGTACAGTTAAATGCAGAAAATGCAGTGTCAGAATACTTGTATCTAAGTTATCACAAAACTTTGTGCTTCAATGAGTTCCCGGCGAGAAGACAAAAGCTGTCTTTGAACCTACCAAGCAAAAGGCTTGTAAAACTCCACTGTGTAGGATGGGAAGCAAAATGAAGGTGTTTTGTTTCTTTCATGTATTGTAATCAACAGAAAGATATTGTCTTGACCCGAGATCTACAAAGCGAAGAGGAAGCAGGACCAGACTCCCCTCCAGGCGACCTTTTGTTTGAACTGTTTTACGGCCTTTTCTTTGAACTGTTCTTTAACCAAAGGCGATGGCTGTTTACGACCCCCGTACCTTAGAAACAGCTGTTGCCATGTAATCAGGGAAAGTCCAAATAAAAGTGGAGGCGTACAATCTTTCGCCAGAGCGTGCTGAGACACTGTAAACGGGTACAGTGTCCAGGCGTCTCTCCTCAATTGAGCCAAATTTAATTCAGTCGCTGTTTAATTCTTTGCTTCTTGTCTTGTTTAATAGAGGTCATCGGTGTTTGAACCTGACATGTAGTGATTTTTACAAGTTCTAAAACTACCGAAGAAGCTGCTCAGATTCTCTTGTCAACCCTCAGACTTGTTCAAGACTGGCTAACCAAGTCCTGCCTTCTGCTAAGCACACAGGAAACTGTTTGTATGTTTTTCTCCAAAAATAACCCTCAACCCTCAACATGACTCAATCAAATGGGTATTTTGGAGGTCAACAACTGAAAGTGGTGAGTTGAGTTTGAGTTTATTTGGAACATGCATGCATACAACATGATACATCACAATTTCCAGTTTCTCTTTTCAACATGTTCGAAAAGGAGTTGGAAGAAGCAGAGCTTATTTAATCCTACCCCTTTTCCTTTACATAGCAGTTGCTAAAACTTTTGTTCCCTTCCTGTTCTCAATGTATTCACAATATACTCCATAAGTAATAACAATTTAAAAAGATTATAATAAAAATAATAATTGGTGAAGTAAGTTATATTTCCAATAGTGAGATGAGTAAGATTATCTAGAAAATGAATGGATGGATGAGATAAATTCAGAATGTTTATCATGGTTCTTCTTCTTTGTACTTTGTAAACACTTTAAGTTTGAAGAGTTTCTTGAAGTGGATCATATTAGTACATTGTTTGATTTCTTTGCTTAATCCATTCCATCATTTAATTCCACATACTGATATACTAAAGGTCTTAAGTGTTGTACGTGCGTACAAATGTTTTAAATACAATTTTTCTCCAAGATTATATTTCTCCTATTTTGTTGAGAAGAATTGTTGTACATTCTTGGGTAGCAGGTTATAGTTTGCTTTGTGCATAATTTTAGCTGTTTGCAAATTCACTATGTCGTGGAATTTCAGTATTTTTGATTCAATAAATAAAGGGTTTGTATGTTCTTTATATCCAACATTATGTATTATTCTAACTGATCTTTTTTTGTAACACCGTTAATGAATGAAGTGTACTTTTGTAGTTATTTCCCCATATTTCTACACAATAACTCAGATATGGTAACACTAGTGAGCAGTAGAGCAGTGGTTCCCAAATGGGGGTACGCGTACCCCTGGGGGTACTTGAAGGTATGCCAAGGGGTACGTGAGATTTTTTCAAAATATTCTAAAAATAGCAACAATTCAAAAATCCTTTATAAATATAAATAAAAACCTATCTTTTTTTCCCAAATAGTTCAAGAAAGACCACTACAAATGAGCAATATTTTGCACTGTTATACAATTTAATAAATCAGAAACTGATGACATAGTGCTGTATTTTACTTCTTCATCTCTATTTTTCAACCAAAAATGTTTTGCTCTGATTAGTGGGTACTTGAATTAAAAACAAATTCACAGGGGGTACATCACTGAAAAAAGGTTGAGAACCACTCAATGCCAAATTGAGTGGTTATGAATTTATTGTTGGTCTAGAACATGTTTTGCTTTATTCATTATTGACGTGTTTCTTGCTACTTTATGTTGTATATTTTTTACATGAGATTTCCAGTTCAATTTATCATCAATCATTATACCGAGAAATGTGGTTTCATTTACTCTTTCAATTTCTATTCCGTATATTTGCATTAAGGTTTGACTTTCTCTTCTACTGTTACCAAATAGCATTATTTTACTTTTACTGAGATTCAAAGATAGTCTGTTTTTGTTAAACCATATTATTTGTATTAGCTTCTGTGTGTTCTCTCCTGAACAAAACGCTGTTGTATCATCCGCAAATAATACTAACTTTAAATCTTTTGTAACTTTACAAATGTCATTTATATAGAGATTGAATAATTTTGGTCCTAGTATTGATCCCTGAGGTACACCACAGGATATATTTAGCGTTGTAGACGTGTGTTCGCCTAGCTTCACGTATTGTTTCCTGTTCGTTAAATAACTTCTAATCCAGTTTAAGACCAACCCTCTGATGCCATACCGTTCTAGTTTTTTTTATCAAAATATTGTGATTAATTGTGTCAAATGCTTTAGTTAGATACATCAACACGGCTGCCGCACATTTTTTTACAATCTATTGCATTGGTAATTTCTTCTGTAATTTCAATTAAAGCCATCGAAGTTGAAACATTAGCTCTGTATCCATATTTGGTTCTCAGCGAGTATTCTATTTTTGTTTGTGAAACTCTCTAATCTGTTATTGAACAGTTTTTCAATGATTTTAGAAAATTGTGGAAGTAAAGAAACAGGTCTATAATTTGTAAATTGGTGTCTCCAGTCTTATAAATTGGTGCAACTTTAGGTATTTTCATTTTGTTTGGGAATTTACCTGTTTGAAATGATAAGTTACTAATATACATGAAGGAAGGAATTCAAATACCTAGGAGTAACATTGGACTCAGTCCTTTCTTTCAAAAAACATATCAAAATGGTGTCCAAGACAGTTAAATATAATATACGTAATTTTAACCAAATAAGAAGATCTTTAACTGATGAAACTGCCATGCTGTTTCCGCATTGCATGATCATTTCTCACATAAATTATTGTATAACTAGCTGGTCCCTAACAGGTGCAACACATCTGAAACCAAGAAAATCACTCTACAAAGAAGCTTTGAAAATTTTAGACAAGAAACCTTTTACTTACCATCATTGTAATATTCTTCCCAAATACAATCTACTGAGTTTTGATAATTTTTTAAATCTGAAAACGACTATTAGCTATTATTAGACCACTAAATGACTACATTTGTTGCCATCCAAGCAGCGTTATCATGGACGCCCCTGCTTATTTCAGCAACACAGTGCCAAGCCACGTGCTACATCAGCGTGGCTTCATAGTAAAAGAGTGCTGGTACTAGACTGGCCTGCCTGTAGTCCAGACCTGTCTCCCATTGAAAATGTGTGGCACATAATGAAGCGTAAAATACCACAACGGAGACAACTTGAATAACTTAAGCTGTACATCAAGCAATAATGGAAAAGAATTCCACCTGAAAGGCTTTAAAAATTGGTCTCCTCAGTTCCCAAACGTTTACTAAGTGTTGTTTAAAGGAAAGGCCATGTAACAGTGGTAAAAATGCCGCTGTGCCAACTTTTTTGCAATTTGTTGCTGCCATTAAATTCTAAGTTAACGATTATTAAAAAAAAAAAAAGTAAGTTAAATATCTTGTCTTTGCAGTCTATTCAATTGAATATAAGTTGAAAAATAATTTGCAAATCATTTTATTTTGTTTTTATTTACGATTTACACAACGTGCCAACTTCAACTTTGGGTTTTGTATAAAAGCACGAGTAAGAGCAATTCTATAAAAGCATGAGTTGAAAAGAAATGGTGTGCAGCCTAAAGTGCTCTAAGAGCGCGTGTCAACACAGTGATATGAAAAGGCTGAAAGACTAATGGCAGCCTTGAGAGTAGTCAGTGTTGCCTGGAGCCAGTAATTTGATTACTCGTTACTAGTAAAAGAAACAATGTTAAATGACGCAGTTTTTCAGAACACTGGTCATTAAAATCTGAAAGAGGGCGGGATATAATTGTGGAGAGGCGGGGCCGGCAGTCCGACAGCGAAGCAGGGCACACCGGAGCCCGCTCCAAAATGGCAGTGAGGAGCCGTGGACGGCGAGCGAGCAGCGAGGAGGGGCGCGCCGTGTTCGACACCGCAAACAAATCAGGTGCATGGATCGCGCACCTGGGCACAATTGAGTAATGCCTTCTCAGTGTGTAAAAGGACGGCAGCCGAGAACGACGGGGCAGATGGAGTTGGAGAGCAAGCAGCAACTCATGCAGTGCGGAAGAGCCAGAGAGCGAGAGGCAGACGAAGACGACGCTACAGGCTGAAAAGCGTACCGACGAGTGAGCAGCGAAGAGGAGCTGAAAAGCGACCCGACGTGGACTGAAGGTTTATTGAAAAATAAAGAAGTCTAAACCTGCTCGCAGAATGTCTGTGCTTGGTGGTCCTTGGAACCCACACGACGGCTTGAGACAGTCACAATAATACTTTAAACACTTTGAAAAGTTAGCGCCCTCTAAGCAGTCGCTTAAAGATTGCAAACAGACCACAGGACAAATTCATCTTATGAGATAATTATCTTATAATGATCGAGCGTTGGCTGTCTTCGGTCTGAAGGGGAGGAATTGGGACAAAAACAGCCCGGTTGTCTTTATGTGTGTACCTCGCGTAAGGCAACAAAAGTTACTGTAGCTAATAGCTCAGAACTTTTTTTTAAGAACAATTCAAACTACAAACATTTAGATTAGGGCTGCCCAAAGGTGTTTCTGCACACAGAAAAATCAAAGGATGCGGGGGCAATTGTCTCAATTTTCATTTTCACAACGAAAAAAAGAAAAAAAGGCAGCTTTGTGTTATTAGCATTAAATTGGCACATTACACCTGTTCTCTCTTATAGTCCACTTAAAGTTAAAGTACCGTATTTTTCGGACTATAAGTCGCTCCGGAGTATAAGTTGCTCGGGAGTATAAGTCGTACCGGCCAAAAATGCATAATAAAGAAGGAAAAAAACATACACTGCTCAAAAAAATTAAAGGAACACTTTGAAAACACATAAGATTTCAATGGTGAAATTTTTTTTTTCAGATATCTATACTGATATGGACAGTTTAATGTCTCAGGAACAAAAGGATGTCACATCTTTTGATGGAAATAAAAGTTTTCAGCCTACAGAGAGCTCAGTAAATAGACACCCCAAAAATCAAAGTGAAAAAATTATGTGGCAGGCTCGTCCATTTTGCCTAAAATTCAATTTCTGCAACTCAAAATTATTTTCAATATCTTGTGTGGCCCCCACGTGCTTGTATGCATGCTTGACAACGTCGCGGCATGCTACTAATGAGACGACGGATGGTGTCTTGTGGGATGTCCTCCCAGATCTGTCTAAAGGCATCAGTGAGCTCCTGTAACGTCTAAGGAGCAACCTGGCGGCGTCTGATGGACCGAAACATTATGTCCCAAAGGTGTTCTATCGGGTTTAGATCAGGTGATCGTGAGGGCCATTCAATTGTGTCATTCCTTCATCCTCCAGATACTGTCTGCATACTCTTGCCACATGAGGCCGGGCATTGTCGTGGACCAGGAGGAACCCAGGACCTACTGCACCAGCGTAGGGTCTGACCATGGGTGCAAGGATTTCATCCCGATACCTAATGGCAGTCAGACTGCCGTTCTCTAGCCTGTAGAGGTCTGTTCGTCCCTCCATGGAAATGCCTCCCCAGACCATCACTGACCCACCACCGAACGGGTCATCCTGAATGATGTTGTAGGCAGCATAGCGCTCTCCATGGCTTCTCCAGACCCTTTCACGTCTATCACAGGTGCTCAGGGTAAACCTGCTCTCATCTGTGAAAAGCACAGCGCGCCAGTGGCGGACTTGCCAATTCTGGTGTTCTATGGCAAATGCCAATCGAGCTCCACGGTTCTGAGCAGTGAGCACAGGGCACACTACAAGACGTTGTGCCCTGAGGCCACCCTCGTGAAGTCTGTTTCTGACTGTTTGAGCAGAGACATTCACACCAGTAGCCTGCTGGAGGTCATTCTGTAGGGCTCGGGCAGCTGTTCCTCCTTGCACAAAGCAGCAGATATCGGTCCTGCTGATGGGATGAGGACCGTCTACGGCCCTGTCCAGCTCTCCTAGAGTAACGGCCTGTCTCCTGGAATCTCCTCCATGCTCTGGAGATTGTACTGGGAGACACATCAAAGCTTCTTGCAACAGCACGCATGGATGTGCCATCCTGGACACCTCCAAACCGAACCGAAACCCCCGCACCGAAACGGTTCAATACAAATACACGTACCGTTACACCCCTAGTATCACGGTAGTATACTAATACCGTACAACCCTACTATCAAGTATGAATAGTTCCAGTTTGTAGTCGTGTTCTTAATCCGAACTGAACAATGGTGGCTCACTGCTTGGTTGTCATTCACCGTCTTGTTGCTGCTGTGTGGTAAACACATGTTGGAAAAGACTGGAGTGTAAACGCAGTGTGGGATATGTGAGGATTGTTGATTTGTGGCTTGAAATAGTTCCTGTTTGAAATCAGCCCCAGATATCTGCTACCACTTACACAGACATGCAACAAATTTACTTATAATTGCTTCAAATGTTGTGATGCTTGAAAATACTGGCAGCTCGTTTGTTTTCATAGATTGCTGCTGAGTATTTATCCTGGAGTTCAGCTTGCATCCATGTGTCCTTTATGTGGTGCAATACTTGTTGTAGCCATCATCTGCTGGCTTCATCAGCGCTTTCATTTACTTGTCAGAGTCGGGGGGGAATGTGCCCATAAATGTCATGTGATGTCTATTACGCAGCATTGTTCTCAGCAGCCCTGATCAAACATTAGTGAACACAATAATCAAATGATTGCTGCTAATGTTTTCTTTTGCTAAGGAATTATGATAGTTAGTCATTACAAACATCATTATGACATATTTAATTACATAAGTGTTTAGTTACACTATGTAGAGATGGACAGATAGATGGGTTTGGGTGATAAGGTCCTAGTGGTCCACCCTGCAAGTACTGACGTAAAACTGAAGGATTGTGTGCAACCACATTGCTTCAGGGTGGTAAAAGGATAGCCCCTCTCTGCCCTATAGCTGCGTAAAGCAAAATGTCTAACCTACAGCTCACTGCAGGCCCATGGAATGTCTAACCGCCACTGCCAGACAATCGACTCTATGGAAGGACTGTCAGGTGTACAAAACCCATGTCTAAAGTCTCCAGGAAACTAAGATCACGGATCTCAGAGGGCATCGACTCCCAACAGGTCATAGTTTGATTCTACTACCGCAGAACAAGAGTTACCACAAAGGACTCGGCTTTGTCATCAGTCACGTGACATCATACATGTATATCAGTCACGTGACATTATACATGTATATCAGTCACGTGACATCATACTTGTATATCAGTCACGTGACATCATACTTGTATATCAGTCACGTGACATCATACATGTATATCAGTCACGTGACATCATACATGTATATCAGTCACGTGACATCATACATGTATATCAGTCACATGACATCATACATGTATATCAGTGACAGAGTAGCTGTGAGATACCAACTCGCTCAGGCTGCATTTTACATATTCGTATTGTGAACGCACATGGACACATGTAATGCAAACGGAGACACACTCCGAGCATTTCTCTTAAACAATGGGCTATATATACATATACATATATATGTATATATGTATATCCATCCATTCATTCATCCATTTTTTACCGCTTGTCCCTTTTGGGGTCACGTGGGGTGCTGGAGCCTATCTCAGCTGCATTCGGGCTATATATATATATATATATATATATATATATATATATATATATATATATATATAATTAGCGTTGTCCTGATACCAAAATGTACTTCGATTAGATGAAACAAACATACACAAAAAATTAAAACATTAAAACCCATAAATACAATACAATAGTGTTGTCCCGATACAATGTATTTCGGTACTTTTCGATACTTTTTCTAAATAAAGGGCACCACAAAAAAATTGCATTGTTGGCTTTATTTTAACAAAAAATCTTAGGGTACATTAAACGTATGTTTCTTATTGCAAGTTTTAGTCCTTAAATAAAATAGTGAACATACTAGACAACTTGTCTTTTAGTAGTAAGTCAACAAACAAATGTTCTTAATTAGTCTGCTGACATATGCAGTAACATATTGTGTCATTTATCATTCTATTATTTTGTCAACATTATTAAGGACAAGCTGTAAAAATGAATTATTAATCTACTTGTTCATTTACTGTTAATATCTGCTTACTTTCTCTTTTAACTAGAGATGTCCGATAATGGCTTTTTTTACCGATATCCGATATTCCGATATTGTCGAACTCTTAATTACCGATATCAACCGATACCGATATATACAGTCGTGGAATTAACAAATTATTATGCCTAATTTTGTTGTGATGCCCGTCTGGATGCATTAAACAATGTAACAAGGTTTTCCAAAATAAATCAACTCAAGTTATGGAAATAAATGCCAACATGGCACTGCCATATTTATTATTGAAGTCACAAAGTGCATTATTTTTTGTAACATGCCTCAAAACAATAACAGTGCAATACCTTTTCATAACATGGTCACTACTGCCTAGTTTCTCTTGTTATATTATTATTTTACTGTTATATTTTTATTCTCATTGTTGCTTTTTATTTTT
>NC_084550.2:47290000-47297500 GCF_033978685.3 Nerophis lumbriciformis | reverse complement strand
CTACATTATATATCAATATATATCAATACAGTCTGCAAGGGATACAGTCCGTAAGCACACATGATTGTGCGTGCTGCTGGTCCACTAATAGTACTAACCTTTAACAGTTAATTTTACGCATTTTCATTAATTACAAGTTTCTATGTAACTGTTTTTATATTGTTTTACTTTCTTTTTTATTCAAGAAAATGTTTTTAATTTATTTATCTTATTTTATTTGTATTTATTTTCTTAAAAAGGACCTTATCTTCACCATACCTGGTTGTCCAAATTAGGCATAATAATGTGTTGATTCCACGACTACATATATCTGTTGATATCGGTATCGGTTGATATCGGTATCGGTAATTAAAGAGTTGGACAATATCGAAATATCGGATATCGGCAAAAAGCCATTATCGGACATCCCTAATAAATATATATACAGTATATATATATATCTCGAAGACTTCTATGGAAATGCAAGAACCGAGACTCAGATTTCCCTCGCCCGGACGCGGGTCACCGGGGCCCCCCTCCGGAGCCAGGCCCGGAGTTGGGGCACGATGGCGAGCGCCTGGTGGCCGGGCCTGTCCCCATGGGGCCCGGCCGGGCACAGCCCGAAGAGGCAACGTGGGTCCCCCCTCCAATGGGCTCACCACCCATAGCAGCGGCCATAGAGGTCGGGTGCAATGTGAGCTGGGCGGTAGCCGAAGGCAGGGCACTTGGCGGTCCGATCCTCGGCTACAGAAGCTAGCTCTTGGGACGTGGAACGTCACCTCGCTGGGGGGGAAGGAGCCTGAGCTAGTGCGCGAGGTAGAGAAGTTCCGGTTGGATATAGTCGGACTCACCTCGACGCACAGCAAGGGCTCTGGAACCAGTTCTCTCGAGAGGGGCTGGACTCTCTTCCACTCTGGCGTTGCCAGCAGTGAGAGGCGACGGGCTGGGGTGGCAATTCTTGTTGCCCCCCGGCTCAGAGCCTGCATGTTGGAGTTCAACCCGGTGGACGAGAGGGTAGCTTCCCTCCGCCGTCGGGTGGGGGGACGGGTCCTGACTGTTGTTTGCGCTTATGCGCCAAACAGCAGCTCAGAGTACCCACCCTTTTTGGATTCACTCGAGGGAGTACTTGAGAGTGCTCCCCCGGGTGATTCCCTCGTTCTACTGGGGGACTTCAACGCTCATATTGGCAACGACAGGGAAACCTGGAGAGGCGTGATTGGGAAGAATGGCCGCCCGGATCTGAACCCAAGTGGTGTTTTGTTATTGGACTTTTGTGCCCGTCACGGATTGTCCATAACGAACACCATGTTCAAGCATAAAGGTGTCCATATGTGCACTTGGCACCAGGACACCCTAGGCCGCAGTTCTATGATCGACTTTGTAGTTGTGTCATCGGATTTGCGGCCTCATGTTTTGGACACTCGGGTGAAGAGAGGGGCGGAGCTTTCTACCGATCACCACCTGGTGGTGAGTTGGCTGCGATGGTGGGGGAGGATGCCGGACAGACCTGGCAGGCCCAAACGCATTGTGAGGGTTTGCTGGGAACGTCTGGCAGTCTCCTGTCAGAGAGAGTTTCAATTCCCACCTCCGGAAGAACTTTGAACATGTCACGAGGGAGGTGCTGGACATTGAGTCCGAGTGGACCATGTTCCGCACCTCTATTGTCGAGGCGGCTGATTGGAGCTGTGGCCGCAAGGTAGTTGGTGCCTGTCGTGGCGGTAATCCTAGAACCCGTTGGTGGACACCGGCGGTGAGGGATGCCGTCAAGCTGAAGAAGGAGTCCTATTGGGTTCTTTTGGCTCATGGGACTCCTGAGGCAGCGGACAGGTACCGACAGGCCAAGCGGTGTGCGGCTTCAGCGGTCGCGGAGGCAAAAACTCGGACATGGGAGGAGTTCGGGGAAGCCATGGAAAACGACTTCCGGACGGCTTCGAAGCGATTCTGGACCACCATCCGCCGCCTCAGGAAGGGGAAGCAGTGCACTACCAACACCGTGTATGGTGCGGATGGTGTTCTGCTGACCTCGACTGCGGAAGTTGTGGATCGGTGGAGGGAATACTTCGAAGACCTCCTCAATCCCACCAACACGTCTTCCTATGAGGAAGCAGTGCCTGGGGAATCTGTGGTGGGCTCTCCTATTTCTGGGGCTGAGGTTGCTGAGGTAGTTAAAAAGCTCCTCGGTGGCAAGGCCCCGGGGGTGGATGAGACCCGCCCGGAGTTCCTTAAGGCTCTGGATGCTGTAGGGCTGTCTTGGTTGACAAGACTCTGCAGCATCGCGTGGACATCGGGGGCAGTACCTCTGGATTGGCAGACCGGGGTGGTGGTTCCTCTCTTTAAAAAGGGGAACCGGAGGGTGTGTTCCAACTATCGTGGGATCACACTCCTCAGCCTTCCCGATAAGGTCTATTCAGGTGTACTGGAGAGGAGGCTACGCCGGATAGTCGAACCTCGGATTCAGGAGGAACAGTGTGGTTTTCGTCCTGGTCGTGGAACTGTGGACCAGCTCTATACTCTCGGCAGGGTCCTTGAGGGTGCATGGGAGTTTGCCCAACCAGTCTACATGTGCTTTGTGGACTTGGAGAAGGCATTCGACCGTGTCCCTCGGGAAGTCCTGTGGGGAGTGCTCAGAGAGTATGGGGTTTCGGACTGTCTGATTGTGGCGGTCCGCTCCCTGTATGATCAGTGTCAGAGCTTGGTTCGCATTGCCGGCAGTAAGTCGGACACGTTTCCGGTGAGGGTTGGACTCCGCCAAGGCTGCCCTTTGTCACCGATTCTGTTCATAACTTTTATGGACAGAATTTCTAGGCGCAGTCAAGGCGTTGAGGGGATCCGGTTTGGTGGCTGCAGGATTAGGTCTCTGCTTTTTGCAGATTATTTGGTCCTGATGGCTTCATCTGGCCAGGATCTTCAGCTCTCACTGGATCGGTTCGCAGCTGAGTGTGAAGCGACTGGGATGAGAATCAGCACCTCCAAGTCCGAGTCCATGGTTCTCGCCCGGAAAAGGGTGGAGTGCCATCTCCGGGTTGGGGAGGAGATCTTGCCCCAAGTGGAGGAGTTCAAGTACCTCGGAGTCTTGTTCACGAGTGAGGGAAGAGTGGATGGTGAGATCGACAGGCGGATCGGTGCGGCGTCTTCAGTAATGCGGACGCTGTATCGATCCGTTGTGGTGAAGAAGGAGCTGAGCCGGAAGGCAAAGCTCTCAATTTACCGGTCGATCTACGTTCCCATCCTCACCTATGGTCATGAGCTTTGGGTTATGACCGAAAGGACAAGATCACGGGTACAAGCGGCCGAAATGAGTTTCCTCCGCTGGGTGACGGGGCTCTCCCTTAGAGATAGGGTGAGAAGCTCTGCCATCCGGGGGGAGCTCAAAGTAAAGCCGCTGCTCCTCCACATCGAGAGGAGCCAGATGAGGTGGTTCGGGCATCTGGTCAGGATGCCACCCGAGCACCTCCCTAAGGAGGTGTTTAGGGCATGTCCGACCGGTAGGAGGCCACGAGGAAGACCCAGGACACGTTGGGAAGACTATGTCTCCCGGCTGGCCTGGGAACGCCTCGGGATCCCCCGGGAGGGGCTGGACGAAGTGGCTGGGGAGAGGGAAGTCTGGGCTTCCCTGCTTAGGCTGCTGCCCCCGCGACCCGACCTCGGATAAGCGGAAGAAGATGGATGGATGGATGGATGGATATATATATATATATATATATATATATATATATATATATATTTATATATATATATATACATCCATCCATCCATTTTCTACCGCTTATTCCCTTTTGGGGTCGCGGGGGGCGCTGGAGCCTATCTCAGCTACAATCGGGCGGAAGGCGGGGTACACCCTGGACAAGTCGCCACCTCATCGCAGGGCCAACACAGATAGACAGACAACTTTCACACTCACATTCACACACTAGGGCCAATTTAGTGTTGCCAATCAACTTATCCCCAGGTGCATGTCTTTGGAGGTGGGAGGAAGCCGGAGTACCCGGAGGGAACCCACGCAGTCACGGGGAGAACATGCAAACTCCACACAGAAAGATCCCGAGCCCGGGATTGAACCCAAGACTACTCAGGACCTTCGTATTGTGAGGCAGATGCACTAACCCCTCTACCACCGTGCTGCCCATATATATATATATACAGATATATATATATATATATATATATATATGTATATATATATGTATGTGTGGGAAAAAAATCACAAGACTATTTCATCTCTACAGGCCTGTTTCATGAGGGGGGGTACCCTCAATCGTCAGGAGATTTTAATGGGAGCATTCGCATACCATGGTTTATATAGGGCACAGAGTGGGTGGGTACAGGCTGGCCTAGGGGCGTGGTAATTGGCTCATGTGTTACCTAGGAGGTGTTTCCGTCTATGGCGGCATGTTGTTACAATTTCGCTGCGCTTGTTGAGGGATGACAGGTCTGGACGGTAAATAATAAACAGTTTCTCTTTCAAGCATAGGTTGCATCTTTTATTACCACTATTGTAAGGTGTGCTGGATGCAAGAATTTGCCATGTTATTGAATATTCAACATTATTGTCTTTGAGGTCCCAAATGTGTTTGCTGAGTTCTGTGGTATTTCGCAGGTTTTTGTTCCTGAAAGAGGCCTTGTGATTGTTCCATCTGGTTTTGAATTCTCCCTCGGTTAATCCTACATATGTGTCGGATGTGTTAATGTCCTTGCGTATTACCTTAGATTGGTAGACAACTGATGTTTGTAAGCACCCCCCGTTGAGAGGGCAATCAGGTTTCTTTCGACAATTACATCCTTTGTTGGTTTTGGAGTCGCTCTGTCTGAGGGCCGGCGGCTCATTTGCAATTGTTTTGTTGTGGTTTGAGATGATTTGTCGTATATTGTTCATGCAGCTGTAGCTCAATTTAATGTTGTTCTTGTTGAATACTTTTCTTAGGATGTTGTCTTTGGGAAAGTGTTTGTCAATCAGATTGAGGAATTTGTGTCCAATGTTCGTTGAGACGTTTTTGCTGTATGGGGGGTTGTACCAGATGATGTCGTTCCGTTTTCTGTTCTTTTTTGGCTGGTTTCCTGGCGTGGGTTCATAGGTGAGGGTGAAATTGTATCCGCTTTCATCAAGGGCTTTTTGGTACGGGGGGGTTGCTTGGTCAAATTCAGCTTTGCTAGATGACAGCATTGATAGCCTTTTATTGATTCCGGTACGTATTCTTTTCGTGGTGGTGGGTGGGTGGTTGCTGTCATGGTGCACGTATTGGAGTGTTGTGTTGGGTTTCGTGAATGGTTGGTAGCTGTTATTTCTCAGGTTGAAAGTGACGTCAAGGAAGTTGACGGTTTGCTTGTTGGCTTCAATCGTGATCCGTAGGCCGTTCTCTTTGAAAATTTGGCATATGCGCTTCTTGGTATTCTCGCTGCTCCTTGGTGAGGCGCGACACACTGCCAGTCCGTCATCACGGTAAATACCAAGGTTCAGATTGAGGCTAGCGAGCTGGGAGAGGAGGAAACTCCCAACGAGTTCACACGTTTCTGCTCCGTCAAAACTTCCCATAGTGACGTCAAATGTTGCATTGTTCTTTTTTTGCCATGGTGTACTGTTGTGGATGAGAATGGAGTTTTTTGCGTGGATGATGATGTTTCTTTCGTTGCCTGTGATTGAGTCGTAGTCTGAGGCGAAGTCTAGTGCTTGAGTCAGTAGGTCATCACGCAAGACCTACTGACAAGACCCCATACAGCAAAAACGTCTCAACGAACATTGGACACAAATTCCTCAATCTGATTGACAAACACTTTCCCAAAGACAACATCCTAAGAAAAGTATTCAACAAGAACAACATTAAATTGAGCTACAGCTGCATGAACAATATACGACAAATCATCTCAAACCACAACAAAACAATTGCAAATGAGCCGCCGGCCCTCAGACAGAGCGACTCCAAAACCAACAAAGGATGTAATTGTCGAAAGAAACCTGATTGCCCTCTCAACGGGGGGTGCTTACAAACATCAGTTGTCTACCAATCTAAGGTAATACGCAAGGACATTAACACATCCGACACATATGTAGGATTAACCGAGGGAGAATTCAAAACCAGATGGAACAATCACAAGGCCTCTTTCAGGAACAAAAACCTGCGAAATACCACAGAACTCAGCAAACACATTTGGGACCTCAAAGACAATAATGTTGAATATTCAATAACATGGCAAATTCTTGCATCCAGCACACCTTACAATAGTGGTAATAAAAGATGCAACCTATGCTTGAAAGAGAAACTGTTTATTATTTACCGTCCAGACCTGTCATCCCTCAACAAGCGCAGCGAAATTGTAACAACATGCCGCCATAGACGGAAACACCTCCTAGGTAACACATGAGCCAATTACCACGCCCCTAGGCCAGCCTGTACCCACCCACTCTGTGCCCTATATAAACCATGGTATGCGAATGCTCCCATTAAAATCTCCTGACGATTGAGGGTACCCCCCCTCATGAAACAGGCCTGTAGAGATGAAATAGTCTTGTGATTTTTTTCCCACACATACATATATTGCGCTCTACTACGGTATCGAGCACTATTTTTTGGATAACCTTATTAAGACATACATATATATATATATATATATATATATATATATATATATATATATATATATATATATATATATATATATATATATATATATATACATATATATATATAGCAATTACTAGGCACCAATAGAAAGAATAAATAACATTATATGGAATAAACAGAAGAATGTTGTTACGAATGTCCTGTGTCAGAAATCCCCCCACACAACACATGTTTACTTGTCAGTAATTAGGATAAAAAACAAACTAAAGTGCATCCAAGGGCATATATATATATATATATATACACATATATATATATACACATATATATATACATACATATATATATATATATATATATATATACATATATATATATACATTAGAGATGCGCGGTTTGCGGACACAACCGCGGAGTCCGCGGATTATCCGCGGATCGGGCGGATGAAATTAAAAAAACTAAGATTTTATCCGCTTGCGGGTCGGGTCGGGCGGATTAATTTTTTTTTTTTTTTTTTTTTTTTGCGGGTGGCAGTAAACCAATTCGGAAATATATATACATAGTTAAATGTTGTTACCCACATACGAAAAACGAGCAGGCACCTGCTGCATATGCCACAACAGAAGAAAAAAAAAGAAAAGAGATGGACACTTTTACGGAGCGGAGAAGGGACGCCTCGCCGGGGTCCGGGACCGAGGCCCCTTCCCCCGAGAGGGCCCCACCGGGAGCCGTAGCTGAGGCGATCCGCGAGAAGGGCCCACCGCACCGACACCCCGCCTCGTCCGCTTTCGCCGCGGCCGGCGTCACGCGCAGCAGGTAAGCAGCTTACCTGCCCGCCACCCCCGTGGCCGGGGGCTCGTAACATGGGTCACTCCGCGCGCTCCGCCCGCGCAGTTTACCTGCTTGCCACCCCTGTTGCCGGGGGCGCGTAACAGAGGTCACTCCGCGCGTAGTGCGCTCATGA
>NC_084550.2:47167500-47285000 GCF_033978685.3 Nerophis lumbriciformis | reverse complement strand
AAATTATATTAAGTTCAATATAAGTTCTGTATACACGTCAGTCTACCCCAGGGCAGCTGTGGCTATGAAAGTAGCTTACCACCACCAGGTGTGAATGTTTGATGGGTTCTACATGTAAAGCGACTTTGGGTACTTAGAAAAGCGCTATATAAATCCCAGTTATTATTATTATTATTATTATACAGTGTATGTTCTGTATACACTTTGTAATATTGAATATAAATACTAATTAAGTTTTACAAAAAATCTGCATAAATTGTATACAAGTTCTACATAAGGTCTGTATATATTATGTTAAGTTCAATAGAAGTTCTGTATGAATTATACATGAGTTTTATATCAAATCTATATATATTCTATATAGGTTTATACAGTGTATGTTCTGTATACATTGTGTAGTATTAAATATAAATTCTAATTAAGTTTTACAAAAAATCTGCATTAATTGTATAAAAGTTCTACATAAGTTCTGTATATATTATATTAAGTTCAATATAAGGTCTGTATCAATTATATATGAGTTTTATATAATATATATATATAGGTTTATACAGTGTATGTTCTGTATACATTTTGTAATATTCAATATAAATTCTAATTAAGTTTTACAAAAAATCTGCATAAATTGTATACAAGTTCTACATAAGTTCTGTATATATTATACACAAGTTCTATAAAAAATGCTATATGTATTGTACTGTATATGCGTTCGAAGTTCTGTATACATTTTATATAAGTTTTGTATAAGTTTTTATGTTTAAATTCTGTATAGGTTCTGCATAATTTCTAAGTATATTAGCTCTGAATACGTTCTATAAATAAGTTGTATCAGTTTATATGACTTCTATATAAGTTATGTATAAATTTTATATAAGTGCCAATCAAAGCATGTATAAATTATACATGAGTTCTGCATTAATTGTATATTCTTTTATATATTTATATATATTGCTATATTTAAATCCTGCATGAATTGTATATGTTTTGTATACATTTTAAATACGTTCTATTGAAATCCTGTATAAATTCTATATAAGTTTCTTATATGTTCCTATAAATTCTAAATAAGTTATTTAGAAATTAGACATAAGTTCTATATATGTAAAAACAATAACAACAACAAAACAGCCAGTATTTCAGCTCTGTGTTTATGTTGACAAATTATTATTATTATTATTTTTATTATATGAGTTCTGCATTAATTGTATATTTTATATTTTGTATATATTGTTCTATTTAAATCCTGCATGAATTGTATATGTTTTGTATGAATGTTATTTATGTTCTATTGAAATCCTGTATAAATTATATGTAAGTTTTGTATAATTTTTATATAAGTTTTATTTAAATCCTGTATAAATTCTATATAAGTTCCTTATATATTCCTATAAATTCTAAATAAGTTATTTAGAAATTAGATATAAATTCTATTAATGTAAAAAATAAAATTAAAAAAACAGCCAGTATTTCAGCTCTGTGTTTATGTTGACAAATTATTATTATTATTATTATATGAGTTCTGCATTAATTGTATATTATTTTATATTATATATATATATTGTTCTATTTAAATCCTGCATGAATTGTATATGTTTTGTATACATTTTAAATACGTTCTATAGAAATCCTGTATAAATTATATGTATGTTTTGTATAATTTTTATGTAAGTTCCATTTAAATCCTGTATAAATTCTATATAAATTCCTTATATATTCCTATAAATTCTAAATAAGTTATTTAGAAATTAGATAAGTTGCAAAAAAAAAAAAAAAAAAAAAAAAAAAAAAAGCCAGTATTTCAGCTCTGTGTTTATGTTGACAAATTATTATTATTATTATTATATGAGTTCTGCATTAATTGTATATTATTTTATATTTTATATATATTGTTCTATTTAAATCCTGCATGAGTTGTATATGTTTTGTATACATTTTAAATATGTTCTATTGAAATCCTGTATAAATTATATTTAAGTTTTGTATAATTTTCATATAAGTTCAATTTAAATCCTGTATAAATTATATATAAGTTCCTATAAATTCTAAATAAGTTATTTAGAAATTAGATAAGTTCTATACATGTAAAAAAAAAAAAAAAAACAGCCAGTATTTCAGCTCTGTGTTTATATTGACAAATTATTATTATTATTATTATTATCATCATTATCATCGTCCTTGTGAGGCTAAAGCAGGGTTTCCTCCGAAACCTTGGTCTTGCTCGTGTGTTTTGACCCTCAAATGGGTGGGCCGTCCACTCACTCATGACACTCATTGCTCCCCCGATGGGCGGAGACCTTTTTGCTTTCCAAAAGTGCGGTCCTGCCAAAGGTTAATGAAACACACGAGCAGAGAACAACGTAGTTGGCAGGAAACATGGACTCAAGGAGCTTGTATGTGGAAGGACCAGAAGAAGGACATGAATATTGGGATGTTATTTGAGATGAGTGTGCAATGACAGTGATGCAGGGGCCCCGGGGGCCATTTGCGGCCCACAGCTAATTTTTTAATCGCCCGCTGCAAAATATTTAAATACTATTACAGAAAAAAAACATTAAAAAGTGGAATAAAAGAGCAAACAGGTAACGAGAACAAATTGCAATATTAAGACTAACAACACAAGGCTGCCATGCAGGCTGTTTTTAATTCAAAACTGCCATAGCTCCAAAAATAATAATGAATCAAAAACAATGTTGGGCAGTTTATATTACATTTAAAAAATACCTAATGAATTGAGACAGAGCCCAACAGAAGCCACCTTTAGCATTCTAAAACTGTCAGAAAATACTTGGAATCAACCCAATTACATCTGTGAATCAACCACTTTGGTACAATCCTAATATCATAATTAATAAAAAAATATGGTCAAATGGACAACATGGAAAGACAGAGGTATTACTAAACCTCATCATATTATTAATAAAAACTCCTTCAAACCGTTCAATTAATTAGTTGATCAATAAAATATACCATAGACGCCGATCTACATTTCTGCCAGTGGGTGCTCTGTGTGTGTGTACTAGTGTTGTCCCGATACCAATATTTTGGTACCCGTACGAAAAGTATTTCGGTACTTTTCGGTACTTTTCTAAATAAAGGGGACCACAAAAAATGACATTGGCATTATTTTAACAAAAAAATCTTAGGGTACATTAAACATGTTTCTTATTGCAATTTTGTCCTTAAATAAAATAGTGAACATTCAAGGCAACTTGTCTTTTAGTAGTAAGTAAACAAACAAAGGCTCCTAATTTAGCTGCTGACATATGCAGTAACATATTGTGTCATTTATCATTCTATTATTTTGTCAAAATTTTTAAGGACAAATGGTAGAAAATGAATAATTAATCTACTTGTTCATTTACTGTTAATATCTGGTTATTTTCTCTTTTAACATGTTCTATCTACACTTCTGTTAAAATGTAATAATCACTTATTCTTCTGTTGTTTGGATACTTTACGTTAGTTTTGGATGATACCACAAATTTGGGTATCAATCCCATACCAAGTCGTTAAAGGATCATACATTGGTCATATTCAAAGTCCTCATGTGTCCAGGGACATATTTCCTGAATTTATAAACATAATATAAATTTTTTTAAAAAGAACGAAAGAAGATTTTCCATCCATCCATCCATTTTCTACCGCTTATTCCCTTCGGGGTCGCGGGGGGCGCTGGAGCCTATCTCAGCTACAATCGGGCGGAAGGCGGGGTACACCCTGGACAAGTCGCCACCTCATCGCAGGGCCAACACAGACAGACAGACAACATTCACACTCACATTCACACACTAGGGCCAATTTAGTGTTGCCAATCAACCTATCCCCAGGTGCATGTTTTTGGAGGTGGGAGGAAGCCGGAGTACCCGGAGGGAACCCACGCAGTCACGGGGAGAACATGCAAACTCCACACAGAAAGATCCCGAGCCTGGGATTGAACCCCAGACTACTCGGCACCTTCGTATTGTGAGGCAGACGCACTAACCCCTCTACCACCGTGCTGCCCTGAAAGAAGATTTTGTGATGTTAAAAAATATTGATGTAATCATAGTAGTATCGACTACAAATACGCTATTGTACGTGGTATCATTACAGTACAATTTGTACTGTAATGTTTGTTTATATTGTAGCGCCCCGGAAGAGTTGGTGCTCCAGGGAATTCTGGGAATTTGTTCTGTGGTGTTTATGTTGTGTTGTGGTGCAAATATTCTTCCAAAATGTGTTTGTCCTTGTTGTTTAGTGTGGTTTCACAATATGGCACATGTTTATGACAGTGTTGGCATTGTTCATACTGCCACCCTTAGTGCAGTGGTTCTCAAACTTTTTTTGTCATCCCCCACTTTGGACAAGGGGGAGTTTTCAAGCCCCACCTGCACCCATCGCCCCAACAGAACGCTAATGCCAAGCTTAACATTTTCAAATTTATTGAACATCAAGTAACATTAAGTTGTATACATTCAAACTCAATAACATAAAATAACATCAAGTTCAATAATGAATAAAATAACTGTGCAGCTGTGGTATAACTTGCCCATCCATCCATCCATTTTCTACCGCTTATTCCCTTTGGTGTTTAGTGTTGCCAATCAACCTATCCCCAGGTGCATGTCTTTGTAGGTGGGAGGAAGCCGGAGTACCCGGAGGGAACCCACGCAGTCACGGGGAGGACATGCAAACTCCACACAGAAAGATCCCGAGCCCGGGATTGAACCCAAGACTACTCAGGACCTTCGTATTGTGAGGCAGATGCACCAACCGCTCTTCCACCGTGCTGCCTGGTATAACTTGCATCAAGTTCAATAATAAATAAAATAACTTGCATCAAGTTCAATAATAAATAAAACAAAAGTGTTATAACTTGCATCAAGATCAATAATAAATCAAAAAAAGTGTTATAACTTGCATCAAGTTCAATAATAAATCAAATAACTTGCATCAAGTTCAAAATAAATAAAATAAAAGTGCCACTTTGCAATCTTTGCAAAAAAAAGGAGGAGCTAAGCATTTGGCAAGACAGGGCAAGTGACAGCACTTTGCCCCGGGAGAGCCACCTTGCTTCATTGTGAAACACATACTTGCCAACCCTCCCGGATTTTCCGGGAGACTCCCGAAATTCAGCGCTTCTCCCGAAAACCTCCCGGGACAAATTTTCTCCCGAAATTCAGGCGTACCTGAGTGACGTGTCGACGGCATGTTTTCACGTCCGCTTTCCCACAATATAAACAGTGTGCCTGCCCAATCACGTTATAACTGTAGAATGATCGAGGGCGAGTTCTTGGTTTCTTACGTGGGTTTATTGTTAGGCAGTTTCATTAACGTCCTCCCAGCACGGCAACAACACACAACAACAGCAGTCACGTTTTCGTCTACCGTAAAGCAGTTCGTCTGCCGTAAACAGCAATGTTGTGACACTCTTAAACAGGACAATACTGCCATCTAATGTACATGCATGTGACATTAACATCTAGGGCTTTTAGAGAGTGCAGCGCACAACTGCGCACACAACAAGGAGACGAAGCAGAATGCATCATCAGAGAGGGTGTTCCGCATGGTTAGAAAAATAGTGACAGAGAATAGAACAAGGATGGACAATTCAACCCTTAACTCAACAATGAGTAGATGAGTGTTACGTGTGTGTATATGTGTAAATAAATGAACACTGAAATTCAAGTATTTCTTTTATATATATATATATATATATATATATATATATATATATATATATATATATATATATATATAGCTAGAATTCACTGAAAGTCAAGTATTCTTATATATATATATATATATATATATATATATATATACATATATATATATATATATATATATATATATATATGTGAAATACTTGACTTGGTGAATTCTAGCTGTAAATATACTCCTCCCCTCTTAACCACGCCGCACCCCCACCTCCCGAAATCGGAGGTCTCAAGGTTGGCAAGAATGGTGAAACAGCACGGCTATATGATCAGCTCCCATTTCCTCACACAGTGCAGAGAACAGTCGCGCTTTCAGTGGTCGTGTTTTGATCAAATTTACCGCGCTCACATCTGTTAAAACCTCATTGAGTTCGGGGCTGAGCTGCCTTGACGCGAGTGCTTCCCGGTGAATGACACAGTGTGTCCAATGCGCATTTGGCGCAAGCCTCTTTATTAGAGCCTGCAGCTTGTTTCTTGACCCTACCATGGTCATTGCGCCATCAGAGCAAAAGCCCACACAGTTTTCCCATTTAAGGTCGTGTTCTTTGAGGAAACTGTCCATTATCTTGAACAGCTCATCAGCAGAGGCTCTATTTTTGATGTATTTGCAAAACAGCAAATCCTCGCACAGTGACTCCCCATTCACAAAGCGGACGTATGCGATGAACAGGCAGTCTTTATTGCTGTCAGTAGATTCGTCCACTTGTAAAGCAAAACGACTTTCTTTTCATTTGTCTCCGAGTTGTTCCTCAAGATCACTTGCAATGTCGCATATACGTCTCGCAACTGTGTCGTTTGACAGTGGGACAGCTTTTCATTTTGCTGCGCTTGTCTCGTCAAGTTTGTTCCGCTTAGCCCCGCCCCCATTAGTTACTGTTGCTATGTCTGTCAAACTTTTGCTCCTACCTAGAAATTTAAAGCCTACAGGAAAAATAAGTAATTTACATTTATTTATATAGCGGATTTCACAGACAGAATCACAAAGTGATTTACAGTGTGTATAGAAAATGAAAGCATAGTTAAAAAAAAAAAAAAAAAAAATGAAAATGAAATTCCCTCCCGTTCCTCGCCAGTGGGGGCGCGCCCCACACTTTGAGAAACGCTGCCTTAGTGTGACATGTACGGCTGTTGAATAAGTGTGGACTTCATTCGCTTGCGTACAGTGTGTTCAAAGTCAAAATGATTGTGTCATTAAATCGTTATCAAGCGCAATGAAATTACGGTCAGACTTAGTCAAATTGGACAATATAATCTGTGTCTTTTTCATTAAGTAAAACAGACCAAACTCGCCACAAAATCAACAACTCCAATGTTGATATTTCAGAAATTATTTTAAAGATTGAAAGTCGCCATCAACGGCATGGATCGGCCTGTGTAATATACCCAGAAATCATTTTTTAAAATTGTACCTCAACCTTTAAAACACGCTGTAAATAAATGCATATCCTCTGAAAGTATGTATTTTAATAGCCATGAACTGGAAGATGCACTTTTTAATCAAGACACAATTAAGAAACTAAATAAAATATTTTATTGAATAATAAATTAACATCATACTAGAAATGCAAATTGATGATGGACTTAAACCTATTAGATGAAAGAGACATATCCATCCATCCATCCATCTTCTTCCGCTTATCCGAGGTCGGGTCGCGGGGGCAGCAGCTTAAGCAGGGAAGCCCAGACTTCCCTCTCCCCAGCCACTTCGTCCAGCTCCTCCCGGGGGATCCCGAGGCGTTCCCAGGCCAGCCGGGAGACATAGTCTTCCCAGCGTGTCCTGGGTCTTCCCCGTGGCCTCCTACCGGTCGGACGTGCCCGAAACACCTTCCTAGGGAGGCGTTCGGGTGGCATCCTGACCAGATGCCCGAACCACCTCATCTGGCTCCTCTCGATGTGGAGGAGCAGCGGCTTTACTTTGAGCTCCCCCCGAATGACAGAGCTTCTCACCCTATCTCTAAGGGAGAGCCCCGCCACTCGGCGGAGGAAACTCATTTCGGCCGCTTGTACCCGTGATCTTGTCCTTTCGGTCATGACCCAAAGCTCATGACCATAGGTGAGGATGGGAACGTAGATCGACCGGTAAATCGAGAGCTTTGCCTTCCGGCTCAGCTCCTTCTTCACCACAACGGATCGATACAGCGTCCGCATTACTGAAGACGCCGCACCGATCCGCCTGTCGATCTCACGATCCACTCTTCCCCCACTCGTGAACAAGACTCCGAGGTACTTGAACTCCTCTACTTGGGGCAAGATCTCCTCCCCAACCCGGAGATGGCACTCCACCCTTTTCCGGGAGAGAACCATGGACTCGGACTTGGAGGTGCTGATTCCCATCCCAGTCGCTTCACACTCGGCTGCGAACCGATCCAGTGAGAGCTGAAGATCTTGGCCGGAGGAAGCCATCAGGACCACATCATCTGCAAATAGCAGTGACCTAATCTTGCAGCCACCAAACCAGATCCCCTCAACGCCCTGACTGCGCCTAGAAATTCTGTCCATAAAGGTTATGAACAGAATCGGTGACAAAGGGCAGCCTTGGCGGAGTCCAACCCTCACTGGAAACGTGTCCGACTTACTGCCGGCAATGCGGACCAAGCTCTGACACTGATTATACAGGGAGCGAACTGCCACAATAAGACAGTCCGTTACCCCATACTCTCTGAGCACTCCCCACAGGACTTCCCGGGGTACACGGTCGAATGCCTTCTCCAAGTCCACAAAGCACATGTAGACTGGTTGGGCAAACTCCCATGCACCCTCAAGGACCCTGCCGAGAGTATAGAGCTGGTCCACAGTTCCACGACCAGGACGAAAACCACACTGTTCCTCCTGAATCCGAGGTTCGACTATCCGGCGTAGCCTCCTCTCCAGTACACCTGAATAGACCTTACCGGGAAGGCTGAGGAGTGTGATCCCACGATAGTTGGAACACACCCTCCGGTTCCCCTTCTTAAAGAGAGGAACCACCACCCCGGTCTGCCAATCCAGAGGTACCGCCCCCGATGTCCACGCGATGTTGCAGAGTCTTGTCAACCAAGACAGCCCCACAACATCCAGAGCCTTAAGGAACTCCGGGCGGATCTCATCCACCCTCGGGGCCTTGCCACCGAGGAGCTTTTTAACTACCTCGGCAACCTCAGCCCCAGAAATAGGAGAGCCCACCACAGATTCCCCAGGCCCTGCTTCCTCATAGGAAGACGTGCTGGTAGGATTGATGAGGTCTTCGAAGTATTCCCTCCACCGATCCACAACATCCGCAGTCGAGGTCAGCAGAGCACCATCCCCACCATACACGGTGTTGACACTGCACTGCTTCCCCTTCCTGAGGCGGCGGATGGTGGTCCAGAATTGCTTCGAAGCCGTCCGGAAGTCTTTTTCCATGGCCTCCCCGAACTCCTCCCATGTCCGAGTTTTTGCCTCCGCGACCGCTGAAGCCGCACACCGCTTGGCCTGTCGGTACCTGTCTGCTGCCTCAGGAGTCCCATGAGCCAAAAGAACCCGATAGGACTCCTTCTTCAGCCTGACGGCATCCCTCACCGCCGGCGTCCACCAACGGGTTCTAGGATTACTGCCACGACAGGCACCAACTACCTTGCGGCCACAGCTCCAATCGGCCGCCTCGACAATAGAGGTACGGCCGTGGACTCAATGTCCAGCACCTCCCTCGTGACATGTTCAAGGTTCTTCCGGAGGTGGGAATTGAAACTCTCTCTGACAGGAGACTCTGCCAGGCGTTCCCAGCAAACCCTCACAATGCGTTTGGGCCTGCCAGGTCTGTCCGGCATCCTCCCCCACCATCGCAGCCAACTCACCACCAGGTGGTGATCGGTAGAAAGCTCCGCCCCTCTCTTCACCCGAGTGTCCAAAACATGAGGCCGCAAATCCGATGACACAACTACAAAGTCGATCATGGAACTGCGGCCTAGGGTGTCCTGGTGCCAAGTGCACATATGGACACCCTTATGTTTGAACATGGTGTTTGTTATCGACAATCTGTGACGAGCACAAAAGTCCAATAACAGAACACCACTCGGGTTCAGATCCGGGCGGCCATTCTTCCCAATCACACCTCTCCAGGTTTCACTGTCGCTGCCAACATGAGCGTTGAAGTCCCCCAGTAGGCTTTGAGCCGAGGGGAAACAAGAATTGCCACCCCAGCCCGTCGCCTCTCACTGCCGGCAACGCCAGAGTGGAAGAGAGTCCAGCCCCTCTCAAGAGAAGTGGTTCCAGAGCCCTTGCTGTGCGTCGAAGTGAGTCCGACTATATCTAGCCGGAACTTCTCCACCTCACGCACTAGCTCAGGCTCCTTCCCCCCCAGCGAAGTGACGTTCCACGTCCCAAGAGCCAGCTTATGTAGCCGAGGATCGGACCGCCAAGTGCCCTGCCCTCGGCTGCCGCCCAGCTCACACTGCACCCGACCTCTATGGCCCCTGCTATGGGTGGTGAGCCCATTGGAGGGGGGACCCACGTTGCCTCTTCGGGCTGTGCCCGGCCGGGCCCCATGGGGACAGGCCCGGCCACCAGGCGCTTGCCATCGTGCCCCACCTCCGGGCCTGGCTCCAGAGGGGGGCCCCGGTGACCCGCGTCCGGGCGAGGGAAATCTGGGTCCTTGGTTTGTGTTCTTCATCGAGGTCTTCGAGACATATCATGGAATGATATTTGGAAAAATACTAATAAGCCCTTTAGAAGCATTAAAACTAAGCTGAGTCCATTTAAGATCTTGAATATTTATATATCTCAGCTGTTCAAAATTGGTGCAGTAGATAGCAAATTATACATGAAGTGTCCGGCAGCTGAGGAAACTCTTGTTCATTTATTGTGGAAATGTGAGAGAATAAAAGAGTTATGGTTGAAAACAACAAAATAAGCCATCACATTCCTAAAAATAAACATCCCAATGACACTGCAAACTTGTATTCTTGGTGATCTGCATCTATTTAGTCACGTGTCAACAAAGAGTAAAAATGAATTTCTTACAATATGCATCCTTAACAAAAAGGGTAATATTAAAAAAATGGATGGATGTTGATAGTCCAACTCATACTAACTGGTATACACATAATACATACTGACTGGTATACGCACATAATAAATACTGACTGGTATACGCACATAATAAATACTGACTGGTATACGCACATAATAAATACTGACTGGTATACGCACATAGTAAATACTGACTGGTATACGCACATAATAAATACTGACTGGTATACGCACATAAAAAATACTGACTGGTATACGCACATAAAAAATACTGACTGGTATACACACATTAAATACTGACTGGTATACGCACATAATAAATACTGACTGGTATACGCACATAATAAATACTGACTGGTATACGCACATATTGAATACTGACTGGTATACACACAATAAATACTGATTGGTATACACACATAATAAATACTGACTGGTATACACACATAATAAATACTGACTGGTATATGCACATAATAAATACTGACTGGTATACGCACATAATAAATACTGACTGGTATACGCACATAATAAATACTGACTGGTATACGCACATAATAAATACTGACTGGTATACGCACATAATAAATACTGACTGGTATACGCACATAATAACTACTGATTGGTATACACACATAATAAATACTGACTGGTATACACATTAAATACTGACTGGTATACGTACATAATAAATACTAACTGGCAGAGGTGGGACCAAGTCATTGTTTTGCAAGTCACAAGTAAGTCTCAAGTCTTTGCCCTCAAGTCCGAGTCAAGTCCCGAGTCAAGACAGGCAAGCCCCGAGTCAAGTCCAAAGTCAAGACTGGAAAGTCTCAAGTCAAGTCCTAAGTCCTGCATTTTGAGTTTCGAGTCCTTTCAAGTCCTTTTAACCACAGACTAATATATTAACACAGATTGTGTATGCTTTTCAAACGCTGTATTTATTTATTAAAACAAGTGCATTTTAAATTGCAGGAAAGAAAATTGTGCTGACATTGCACTTTATAATAGCACTATTAACCAGTCATTTTAAACATTAACTCATTCCTTTACAGAACAAACACATTGAAAAATAAAGTGCAAATGTACTTATTTGTACAAAAGTGTTAACATTGAAAAAACATGACATATACGTGAACATAACAAAACCGGTGGTTGGGGACCACTGAGGTAAACAACCAACAGTATGTCAGAAAGCTAGCTAAAACGGTACACATATTCATAATATAGTATACATTTTAACTGACCTTTATTTTACTATTTTTGTCTTTTTTTAGGTGGCTAAAATACGCGGTGCTGCTGACCGCCGTCTAACGTTACGTGTGATATATTGACTAACGTAACCCTGCTTAAAAAAAATCACTGAACAAAAAGTATGAATAAGGTAGTGAACTGCAACAGATTCCCGTGTTTGCAATAACGTTATAACGTTAGCAGTGAGTTTACAGCCTCACTGATTTAACTACACAGCAAATAAAAGTCACGTTACTTAGCCAATAAACGTTATCTTTCATTCAAAACTTACCGTTCTTTGTGCAACTTCAAATGCCGGACGAAGTTGGAAGTTGTTGCCTCTCCATCAGTAATTTTCGAACCGCATGTGTTGCATACTGCAAACCGTTTTGTGTTGACCACCTCGTAATTTTTATACCCAAACAAAATTATTTTAGGTATCATTTTTTGTTCACTGGCGTGTGGTTTGGACATGTCTTCTTCCTTGGTTGTCCTGCAATTTGATTGGATGAATGCTGTGTGATGAAAACAAAGTAGATCTAATTTGATTGGCTGTTGTACTGAGACCACACCAGCTGACACACGCAACGCTGATAGACAAGTACACAATGAAAAATACGGGGCGCTCCCGAATAACTTTTTCATCTTTGGGTTTTGGGGAAAGTAGCAAGTCATGTCAAGTCATGTCAATTCAAAAGGCTCAAGTCCAAGTGAAGTCACAAGTCATTGATGTTAAAGTCTAAGTCGAGTTGCAAGTCTTTTTACATTTTGTCAAGTCGAGTCTAAAGTCATCAAATTCATGACTCGAGTCTGACTCGAGTCCAAGTCATGTGACTCGAGTCCACACCTCTGCTAACTGGTATACACAAGCTACACTGCATTTGGTTTAGATAATAATGAGTCATATCTTGGAATATGGGATCCATTATTTAAATGGGGTTTAACTATGAAATGAACATGAAATATGACTTATTTTATCTTTGTGGAAAATATTGGACACAGTGTGTTGTCAACTTTATCAGATGCGATGCAGGTGTAAGCCACTGTGACACTATTGTTCATTTTTTAAATGTTTTTATTTTATTTTTTATAAATGGCTGTGAAGATAATGTAAATGAGGGATTTCTAATCACTGCTATGTTGGAATTCTTATTAATATTGATACTGTTGTTGATATTATTAATTTTTGTTTGACTACTTTTGGATTGTTTTGTGTCATGTTTGTGTGTCCTCTCAATTGCTCTGTTGATTGCTATTCTGAATGTTGCTGGGCCGGGTTTGGTTTTGGAATTGGAATTGTATTATTATGGTATCACTGTGTATTGTTTTGTTGGACTGATTAAAAAAAAAAAAAAAATTCGACAAAAAAATAATGTTATGAATTATTGACCTATTGAAGGCTCCAATTTATTACAGCAAATATTCGTGTTTGCCATAAAAAACTATGTTTTCTTTGACAAAAACCGCATAAAACAAACAAACAAACAAAAAATATAAAAAATAATAAAAACTTAAAATGGACGAATAGATCTGAAGTTGATTGAGAAGTTTATTGACATCTTAAAGAATTTAATCCATGTAATGCTTTAAAAAGGCAAATGGAGGGCACAATAAGCCAAAAGGCTTGTTTCCATTGTGGTCCATTAAATATTCATCACATTTGATACATTCAGTAATAAAAGTTATATAACCTGTAACATGTATATAAAAAATTACGTTAAAATTTTTTATAAATTATGTACATATATACACAGTATAGATGTCTGGTGATTTGAAAAACAATATATACAAAAATCTAGAGATTTAAGTAAGCGTTGAAAATAAATAAAAAAAAATCAGAAAATTATGCTTGACTTATTGTTAACACTTCTATGAGTGGGGCCCTTTTGGACCCCTGATAATTGTTTATTTTTTATTTTTTTTAACTGTCATTGTTCAAAAATGAATGAATCAAAATCAATGTTGTTATTAATTATTGACCTATTGAAGGCTTCAATTTATTCCAGCAAATATTCCATTTTGAAATAATTTTTGGGGAAAAATATTGCCTATGTTGTGTGTTTTCCATAAAAAACTCAGTTTTCTTTGACAAAAAACGGCATAAAACAAACAAACAAAAAATATTAAAAAATAATAAAAACTTAAAATGGACGAATAGATCTGAAGTTGATCTAGATATTTAAGCGTTGACAGTAAAATAAAATCTGAAAATTATGTTTGACTTATTGTTAACACTTTTATGAGTGGGTGGACATTTTGGTCCCCTGACAGTTGTATTGTTTTTTTTAAACTGTCATTGTTCAGAAATTAACAACGAATCAAAATCAATGTTTTTATTAATTATTGACCTATTGAAGGCTCCAATTTATTCCAGCAAATATTCCATTTTGAAATATTTTTTGGGAAAAAAATATTGCCTATTCTGTGTGTTTTCCATAAAAAACTACGTTTTCTTTGACAAAAACGGCATAAAACAAACAAACAAAAAATATAAAAAAAATAATAAAAACTTAAAATGGACGAATAGATCTGAAGTTGATCTAGAGATTTAAGCGTTGACAGTAAAATAAAATCTGAAAATTATGCTTGACTTATTGTTAACACTTTTATGAGTGGATGGACATTTTGGTCCCCTGACAGTTGTATTGTTTTTTTGTTTTTTTTAAACTGTCATTGTTCAGAAATTAACAACGAATCAAAATCAATGTTTTTATTAATTATTGACCTATTGAAGGCTCCAATTTATTCCAGCAAATATTCCATTTTGAAATATTTTTTGGGGAAAAAATATTGCCTATTCTGTGTGTTTTCCATAAAAAACTACGTTTTCTTTGACAAAAACGGCATAAAACAAACAAACAAAAAATATAAAAAATAATAAAAACTTAAAATGGACGAATAGATCTGAAGTTGATCTAGAGATTTAAGCGTTGACAGTAAAATAAAATCTGAAAATTACGTTTGACTTATTGTTAACACTTTTATGAATGGGTGGACATTTTGGTCCCCTGACAGTTGTATTGTTTTTTTGTTTTTTTTAAACTGTCATTGTTCAGAAATTAACAACGAATCAAAATCAATGTTTTTATTAATTATTGACCTATTGAAGGCTCCAATTTATTCCAGCAAATATTCCATTTTGAAATATTTTTTGGGAAAAAAATATTGCCTATTCTGTGTGTTTTCCATAAAAAACTATGTTTTCTTTGACAAAAACGGCATAAAACAAACAAAAAAACAAAATAAGAACATAACAATGGACAAATAGATCTGCAGTTGATCTAGAGATTGAAACGTTGAAAGTAAAAATAAAATCTGATAATTATGTTTGACTTATTGTTAACACTTTTATGAGTGGGGCCCGTTTGGACCCCTGACAGTTGTATTGCTTTTTTTTTTTTTAACTGTCATTGTTCAAAAATTGATAGTGAATCCAAATCAATGTTATTAATTATTGACCCAAATAAGGCTCAAATTCCTTCACATCAAATATTCCACTTTGAATATTGCATATGTTGTGTTTTTCCCAGAAAAAACAGGGTTTTCATTAACAAAAAGGGCATAAAACAAAAATAATATATGATTTCATTTTAACATTTTTATGACTACCGAGACCAAACTGGAGGGGAGCTCCAAAGGTAAAAATAAATAAATATATATATATATATATATATATTGTGTTGGTTTTAAAAAATATCAAAACGGCCGTGCAAGCTTAGATTTTTCAGTGTGCGGCCCTTAGTGTAAAAAGTTTAGACACCCTTGCAGTAATGGATTACACGGTGTACTTACTGAGGTGTACTCAGGGAAGTATTCCATTTGACACAGCAAGCATGAAGCATATCTCCACTACTAAGTGGTAATGCTGTATATAAAGCAGACTTAATTACTTAACAATGTACGCTCGTCCCTCATGTATCGCTGCTAATTGAAGTCCTTCTAGGCCTGATTGTGTTAACCCAGCAGGCACAAGACAACGTAGTGTTGTCCCGGTACCAAAATGTATTTCGATACTTTTCGATACTATTTTATAAATAAAGGGGTCCACAAAAAATGGCATTATTGGCTTTATTTTAACAAAAAATCTTAGGGTACATTAAACATATGTTTCTTATTGCAAGTTTGTCCTTAAATAAAAAAGTGAACATACTAGACAACTTTTCTTTTAGTAGTAAGTAAACAAATAATCTTAATTAGTATGCAGTAATATATTGTGTCATTTTCCATTCTATTATTTTGTCAAAATTATTAAGGACACGTGGTAGAAAATGAATTATTAATCTACTTGTTCATTTAGAATAGAATAGAATAGAAAGTACTTTATTGATCCCTGGGGGAAATTCAGCACCCCAGTTCGCTCACAATAGACAATAAACCCTTGGGTATTTTTTACATATGAATAATATAAATACAGTCTATTATACAGCATTATTCACATGTGAATAATATAAATACAGTCTATTATACAGCATTATTCACATGTGAATAATATAAATACTGTCTATTAAACAGCATTATTCACATGTGAATAATATAAATACAGTCTATTAAACAGCATTATTCACATGTGAATAATATAAATACAGTCTATTATACAGCATTATTCACATGTGAATAATATAAATACAGTCTATTATACAGCATTATTCACATGTGAATAATATAAATACAGTCTATTCCATCCATCCATCCATCCATCTTCTTCCGCTTATCCGAGGTCGGGTCGCGGGGGCAGCAGCCTAAGCAGGGAAGGCCAGACTTCCCTCTCCCCAGCCACTTCGTCCAGCTCCCCCTGTGGGACCCCGAAGCGTTCCCAGGCCAGCCACTCTTCCCTCACTCGTGAACAACGTGTCCTGGGTCTTCCCCGCGGACGTGCCCTAAACACCTCCCTAGGGAGGCGTTCGGGTGGCATCCTGACCAGATGCCCGAACCACCTCATCTGGCTCCTCTCGATGTGGAGGAGCAGCGGCTTTACTTTGAGCTCCTCCCGGATGGCAGAGCTTCTCACCCTATCTCTAAGGGAGAGCCCCGCTACCCGGCGGAGGAAACTCATTTCAGCCGCTTGTACCCGTGATCTTGTCCTTTCGGTCATAACCCAAAGCTCATGACCATAGGTGAGGATGGGAACGTAGATCGACCGGTAAATTGAGAGCTTTGCCTTCCGGCTCAGCTCCTTCTTCACCACAACGGATCGATACAGCGTCCGCATTACTGAAGACGCCGCACCGATCCGCCTGTCGATCTCACGATCCACTCTTCCCTCACTCGTGAACAAGACTCCGAGGTACTTGAACTCCTCCACGTGGGGCAAGATCTCCTCCCCAACCCGGAGATGGCACTCCACCCTTTTCCGGGTGGAGTGCCATACAGTCTATTATACAGCATTATTCACATGTGAATAATATAAATACAGTCTATTATACAGCATTATTCACATGTGAATAATATACATTTACTGTTAATATCTGCTTACTTTCTCTCTTAACATGTTCTATCTACACTTCTGTTAAAATGTAATAATCACTTATTCTTCTGTTGTTTGATACTTTACATTCGTTTTGGATAATACCACAAATTTGGGTATCGATCTGATACCAAGTAGTTACAGGATCATACATTGGTCATATTCAAAGTCCTCGTGTGTCCAGGGACATATTTCCTAAGTTTATAAACACAATATACATTCTTTTTAAACGAAAGAAGATGTGATGCCAAAATTGAAGTAATCATAGTAGTATCGACTAGATACGCTTCTGTACTTGATATCATTACAGTGGATGTCAGGTGTAGATCCACCCATGGCGTTTGTTTACATTGTGACGCCGGTGAGCTACGGTGTGTAGTGAAGCATGTTTAGCTATCCCTCGTCCTGCAGGGATGATATTTGTAAGAAACTGACTTTATTTGTCGCCATGGAGACAAGGATTAGTGATTTAGAAGTAGCTAAAACACTGCAGACTGCGGATGGACGTTAGCCGCTAGCTAGTTAGCCATGTCTTAAAGCACCTCTTCCTGAGGGCGTTTCAGTGTTATAACTTCACCTTTATCTTTAGTTGTTATGCCAAAATGCGTCCGTTCTCCCTTTTCTGTCTACACACTGTGTCTGCTTGTAAGTACTCCGTGTGTGTGCGCTGCCGAACATCCTCCTCGGCTCGTAAATCAGCAATGACACGACGTGCGGGGGCGGGGGCTACTTTTTAGAGGCGGTATAGTACCGAATATGATTCATTAGTATTGCGGTACTATACTAATACCGGTATACCATACAACCCTAATATAACGTTAATTATACATACATGTCCTTTAAAATTGACTTTGAAACAACGTTGCGAAATAGTTGTATTTGTAAATTGAGACAAGGTTGATGTCCAACGTTGGATCCACGTTGTTGGTTGAGAAATGACCAAATTTCAAAGAAAAAATTAACGTCAGAACCCAATATTGATTACAGGTCGTCAAAAAGCATGTTGTTTCAACGTTACGTTTTAGTTGCTCTACGTCAGGACCTAATTCAACATGTTCTCAACGTTGTTTTAATGTCTTGTGCCTGCTGGCAATTAATAAGACTAGACTTCCTTTTTATTGTCATTCAAATGTGAACTTCACAGTACAAATAAAAACGAAATTTCGTTGCATTTGCTCATGGTAGTGCAGGATAAAAAAGCAATAAGGTGCAGATATAAATAAATAGATTACTGTACAGATCAAATATATTGCACTTTTGCATATGCATCCACGTTTATGGATGTATGTTATATTGTCTTTATATCCCAGCCAGTTAATCAGTTTTGGGGGGGAATTGAGCGGATAATTATGATGCGTTTAAGAGTCTTACGCCTGAGGGAAGAAGCTGTAACAGATCAGGCCGTAAGACTCTAATAATTTGAATAATTTCATACTTAGAGCATTAAAAATCTGTTTACGACCTTCTAAATACATTTTTAAAACCGTATTGGAGCCCTCTTAAAATAAAATAACACCCATATAGCCACCTTTACACCAAAGTTAAAGTTAAAGTATTGTGGTGAAATTTGTCCTCTGCATTTTTACCCATCACCCTTGTTCCACCCCCTGGGAGGTGAGGGGAGCAGTGAGCAGCAGCCGTGGCCGCGCCCAGGAATCATTTTTGGTGATTTAACCCCCAATTCCAACCCTTGATGCTGAGTGCCAAGCAGGGAGGTAATGGGTCCCATTTTTATAGTCTTTGTAATAGATAGATAGATAGTACTTTATTGATTCCTGAAGGAATCAATAAAGTACTATCAATGATTCAATGATATGATAGTTCAAAATAAATATTGCCAATATCGCTTGCCCATGCTCAGTGGCCTAGTGGTTAGAGTGTCCGCCCTGAGATCGGTAGGTTGTGACTTCAAACCCCGGCCGAGTAATACCAAAGACTATAAAAATGGGACCCATTACCTCCCTGCTTGGCACTCAGCATCAAGGGTTGGAATTGGGGGTTGAATCACCAAAAATGATTCCCGGGCGCTGCCACCGCTGCTGTTCACTGCTCCCCTCACCTCCCAGGGGGTGGAACAAGGGTGGTGGGTCAAAATGCAGAGGACAAATTTCACCACAATACTTTAACTTTAACTTTAGTGTAAAGGTGGCTATATGGGTGTAATTTTATTTTAAGAGGGCTCCAATACGGTTTTAAAAACGTATTTAGAAGGTCGTAAACAGATTTTTAATGCTCTAAGTATGAAATTATTCAAATTATTAGAGTCTTACGGCCTGATCTGTAACAGCTTCTTCCCTCAGGCCGTAAGACTCTTGAACGCATCATAATTATCCCCTCACTTCCCCCCAAAAATGGATTAACTGGCTGGAATATAAAGACAATATAACATGCATCCATAAACGTGGAAGCATATGCAAAAGTGCAATATATTTTATCTGTATAGTAATCTATTTATTTATATCTGCACCTTATTGCTTTTTTATCCTGCGCTACCATGAGCTAATGCAACGAAATGTCGTTCTTATCTGTTCTGTGAAGTTCAAATTTGAATGACAATAAAAAGGAAGTCTAGTCTTATTAATTCCCAGCAGGCACAAGACATTAAAACAACATTGAGAACTTGTTGAATTAGGTCCTGACGTAGAGCAACTAAAACGTAACGTTGAAACAACATGCTTTTTGACGACCTGTAATCAATATTGGGTTCTGACGTTAATTTTATCTTTGAAATTTGGTCATTTCTCAACCAACAACGTGGATCCAACATTGGACATCAACCTTGTCTCAATTTACAAATACAACTATTTCACAACGTTGTTTCAAAGTCAATTTTAAAGGACATGTATGTATAATTAACGTTGTATTAGGGTTGTACGGTATACCGGTATTAGTATAGTACCGCGATACTAATGAATCATATTCGGTACTATACAGCCTCTAAAAAGTACCCCCCGCACGTCGTGTCATTGCTGATTTATGAGCCGAGGTGCATGTTCGGCAGCGCGCACACACGGAGTACTTACAACATACTTGCCAACCTTGAGACCTCCGATTTCGGGAGGTGGGGGGTGGGGGCGTGGTCGGGGGTGGGTCAGGGCGTGGTTAAGAGGGGAGGAGTATATTGACAACTATTATGATAATTTAAAATGAATTATTTCAAATATGTTTATTTTAATGTATAATTCTATGGCTGGATGTAATAAGGAGTCAGAAAAAATAAAAATAAAAATACAATAAATGTTGATGTTTTTAGCAAAATATAGTAAAAAAAAATTTTAATTAATAAATATATTTATTTTTAGGTAAGATAAAAATAATAATACAATTTATCTCTAGTCTGGATGATTTATTTCTTGTCAGCCTGTTGTCCTCCCGTCGTGAAAAAAGGCAGTCCTCACTCAGGTCCGCATGGAGCTGGAGGGGGCGTGGCCTCCAGCTCTGGCTGAAAATCGTGAGATTTTCGGGAGAATATTTGTCCCGGGAGGTTTTCGGGATAGGTGCTGAATTTCAGGAGTCTCCCGGAAAATTCGGGAAGGTTGGCAAGTATGACTTACAAGCAGACACAGCGTGTAGACAGAAAAGGGAGAACGGACGCATTTTGGCATAACAACTAAAGATAAAGGTGAAGTTATAACACTGAAACGCCCTCAGGAAGAGGTGCTTTAAGACATGGCTAGCTAGCTAGCGGCTAACGTCCATCCGCAGTCTGCAGTGTTTTAGCTACTTCTAAATCACTAATCCTTGTCTCCATGGCGACAAATAAAGTACGTTTCTTACAAGTATCATCCCTGCAGGATGAGGGATAGCTAAACATGCTTCACTACACATCGTAGCTCACCGGCGTCACAATGTAAACAAACGCCATTGGTGGATGTACACTTAACATCCACTGTAATGATACCAAGTACAGGAGTGTATCTAGTCGTTACTACTATGATCGATATTTTTTAGCATCACAAAATCTTTTTTCGTTTAAAAAAAAACCCCACCCAGCTCTAATTGTAGGCGAGTCACATTCCTTCAGGAATCAATAAAGTACTATCTATCTATTGCTATTTGGATCGATAGTATTGATACCAAAGGAAATATCAATATCAGATTGATACCAGTGTGATGAGTTAGATATTTTCTTCTACGTTGATGTTCTAAAAACTGTGTATATTGTTGTATTGTTGATATATATATATATATATTTTTTTTACATGTACAGTATAATAAGTTGGACTTTTGAGGATTTGAATGATAGCCATCGTAGTTTTTGCTTTTTAAATTTTACATTTTCGCCTTTAATTTCCCCAATTTTGTTGTTATTTTATATTGTTTGTTATCATTGTTACTTTGCCTGATACTGTTGTATTTATAGGTTGTTAAATTATTGCTTTGATTAAAATATATGTTCTTTTATTGTGATCATAATCAAACAAATTAAAGGCATAATTAGGAAAGTATCAAAAGTCAGAGTTTCGGTATCAGTATGGCCCTGTAGTGTTTACTTGGTATCGATTATAGCAACGGGCAGTATCTCCCACCCGAACGTACAACTTTAGCAGACTATATAGCAAGTAACTACCGCCCCCTTATGGCGTCGCTTGGTATTTTCCCAGGTTGGTTTCTTGCAATAATACAAACTGTCAAATAACAGACAATGACAGAATATTGCCACCAGAGGGCACTGTCTGAGCGCTGATAAAGAAAATAAATAAATTTGAGCTCAGTTTACTGCAACTGCTGTTTAATTCAACAAAACGATGACTGAATTAACAAAGGGAAAAAGCAACATAAAACACAAAATAAATACTTTTGAACCCTTTCAGTACATTTTTGCTTTATTTTGGCCATTTTTGGTGACTTTACTCCATCATACATAATTTTTCCCAACAGGGTTTTTTATATTAAATTTTAACCTTTGAAGGCCTTTTGACCAAATGATGTCACAGTTTTCAAATAGTATACATTTGCAGAAGTTATTCTTTTACTAAGTCAAACCTGTGCATTGATCAAAAAACCTTCAAAAAGGTCAAAAAGAAAAAAATGTTTTTTTTTGTGACAGACAAAAGTTTATTGGGAAATATGAGCAAAAAAGGCAAAAATAAAATATAACTAGAAGAGGCAATTCCTGAAGGAATTGCGTGTGAATGCTCCAATGCTGAAGTTGAACTGAAATGCTGACAGAATGTAGTATGAATGTAAGAAAGGTTTGAATGTTGGAATGGTTTTAACGTTGAAAAGCTGACGCTGAACTGAAATGCTAATGGGAGGTAGGATGAATGTAGAAATGGTTTAAATGTTGAAATCGTTTAAACGCTGAAATAGTTTGAATGGTTTCAATGTTGAAGAGTTAGAATTTCCAGGAAAAACTGAATTTGGTTTGGAACTTGGGAAAGTGTTAGTTTGAATGTCCAGGATGAGTAGAATGTGTTGATGTTGGAATGGTTTGAATAGGTTGAAAAATTTTGGAATTGTGCAACTTGGAAAAATGTCCAATTCATTTCAATGGGAACTTCCTGGAATTTGGGGAAAAGCGGGATTTTTTGGAAAATTATTAGGACCATAAATATCCTAAATGAGCTGAATTGGTTGGTGTTGGAATTGTTTGAATCGGTCAAGAAATGTTGAATTAGTAACAACTTATAATTGAGAAATTCCTGGAATTTCGGGAAAACCAGGAATTTTTCTAGTTCCTTAACCAACTTGGTATTTGTCCTGAATGTGAGGAGTGTTTTGACGGTGGAACGGTTGAAATGGGTTGAAAAATGTGAAAGGAGTATTCGAACTTAAGGGGTGGAAATAATTTACCAAAAAACGGAAATTCCTGGAAATGTGTTAATTGTGGAAAAATAGTTATTTGAATGTCCAGGATGAGTTGAACGTGTTGAAGGTGGAATGGTTTGAATGGGTTGAAGAATGTTGGAATTGTAGAAGTTTTGAAAAAGGGCCAATTAATTTTGAATGGGGAAAAGGCAAAACAAAATAAAATAAGGAATTATGGGAAATCCGGGAATTTTTTTTTTAGAATTGTTAAAGTAGAGCACACAATTTCTGAACAGGCTGAATATTTTGAAGTTGGAAAAGTTTGAATCAGATGAAAAATGTGGGAATTGTGGAACTTTGAAGAATGCCCCATTGATTTCAATGGGACTTTTAAAAAAAATTAGAATTTCGGGAAAAGAGGGAATTTTTTTGAAAATGGTAAAAAAAAACTTGAATGGTCTGAATGAGTTGGAATGGTTGGTGTTTAATTTTTATTTCATTTTTTATTTTTAATCGGAGAAATGTTGAAGTAGTAACATGTTGAATTGAGAAATGGTATTACGGAATTCCTGGAATTTCGGGAAAACCAGGAATTGAAAAATGTGGAAGGAGTAGTTGCTAGAAAAAAGGGTAGAAATAGAGCTTTGGAAAAGCAGGAATTCTGGAAAATACTGGAATTTTTTTGAACATGGGAAAATGATAGTTTGAATTTCCAGAATGACTGAATGTTTTGAAGGTGGAATGGTTTGAATGAGTTGAAAAATGTGGAAATGGTGAAAGTTTGAAAAACGGCCAATTCATTTTGAATGGGAAAAATGTCCCGGAAAACCTGGAATTCTGGGAAATCTGAGAATTTTTGGAAGTTGTCAAGGGAAAGCCTGTGATTCCCGAATAGGCTGAACAGTTTGAAGTTGGAACGGTTTGAATCGGGTGAACAATGTGGAAGGTAGACAATGCTTTGGAGCATTCACACAATTATATCAGAAAATAAAGTAAGAAACATATAAACTGAAATAGAGCTACCGGTATATATGCCAGGCTCGTCGTTCATTCAAGGCTGGAACGTTGATAATTGTCATGCTCATTATATGTCTGCCAGTGATAACTGTTCATGTCTGTCATGCTTTATTACTGACGCTTTTTTGTGCACTTCCTTGCTGCACTAATTACCGATAATTAAAGACTCTTTTTACCTGCACGCCTCCGCATCTTGCGGTCAAAACCTACCCAGCAATGTCTGTTCATGACACAAACAACATTATTGTTGAACTGTGACAGCAAAATGTACTTTTGTTTGAACTTTTATGACGTCATCGTTTATACCTAAAAATGATCTTCAAATATTTCCAAAGGCCCAGGCCGTGGTCATGTGATAGAGGACGCCGCGGTATTGTAAAAAGAACATGTGGGTTCGTCTACGTGGAAAGAACACACAGTATTTTCAAAAGGATGAAAACGGGTTGGACTACTGTCTTCAACTGTTTGTCAAGTGGAGCATTCCAAAAATTACAATGTTCTAACATGACAAGTTCAGAACAGCTTCTTAAAAGTAAACCTTTCCTATTTCTCAACTATTCCTGTCTAAACACATGTGCAGAAAATCCCATGTGACCTTATTGTGCACCTCACGATTTGATTCCGATCAATTTTTGATTCAAAATGGTTCTCTTAATATATTTGAAAAAAAAAAAAAAAAAAATCATTTTCAAAACCAATTACCCGTTACAAAAGCTCATCCAAGAACTTATACGCACAGCGTTCACCTAAAAATGCATGTATGAATGTACGTATGTATGTTTTGATTGATTGATTGAAACTTTTATTAGTAGATTGCACAGTGAAGTACATATTCCGTACAATTGACCACTAAATAGTAACACCCGAATAAGTTTTTCAACTTAAGTCGGGGATTCATGATACAAATATATACTATTTTCATAATACAGTCATCACACAAGATAATCATCACAGTATATAAATTTAATTATTTACATAATTTACAATCCGGGGTGTACGTACTAGTGTTGTAACGATACCAATATTTTGGTACCGGTACTAAGATTATTTCGATACTTTTCGGTACTTTTCTAAATAAAGGGGACCACAACATTTTTTATTATTGGCTTTAATTTAACAAAAAAATCTCAGGGTACATTAAACATATGTTTCTTATTGCAGTTAAGTCCTTAAATAAAATCGTGAACATACTAGACAACTTGTCTTTTAGTAGTAAGTAAACAAACAAAGGCTCCTAAATAGTCTGCTGATGTATGCAGTAACATATTGTGTCATTTATCATTCTATTATTTTGTCAACATTATTAAAAACAAGTGGTAGAAAATGAATTATTAATCTACTTGTTCATTTACTGTTAATATCTGCTTACTTTCTCTTTTAACATGTTCTATCTACACTTCTGTTAAAATGTAATAATCACTTATTCTTCTGTTGTTTGATATTTTACATTAGCTTTGGATGATACCAAGTCGTTACAGGATCATACATTGGTCATATTCAAAGTCCTCATGTGTCCAGGGACATATTTCCTGAGTTTATAAACACAATATACATTTTTTTTGAACGAAAGAAGATGTGATGCCAAAATTTACGTAATCATAGTAGTATCGACTAGATACGCTTCTCTACTTGATATCATTACAGTGGATGTCAGGTGTAGATCCACCCATGGCGTTTGTTTACATTGTGACGCCGGTGAGCTAGGGTGTGTAGTGAAGCATGTTTAGATATCCCTCGTCCTGCAGGGATGATACTTGTAAGAAACATACTTTATTGGTCGCCATGGAGACAAGGATTAGTGATTTAGAAGTCGCTAAAACACTGCAGACGGCGTGAACATTATCACCAGACCTATGTAAGCGTCAATATATACCTTGATGTTGCAGAAAAAAGACCATATATTTTTTTAACCGATTTCCGAACTCTAAATGGGTGAATTTTGGCGAATTAAACGCCTTTCTATTATTCGCTCTCGGAGCGTGACGTCACATCGGGAAGCAATCCGCCATTTTCTCAAACACATTACAAACACCGAGTCAAATCAGCTCTGTTATTTTGCGTTTTTTTCGACTGTTTTCCGTACCTTGGAGACATCATGCCTCGTCAGTGCGTTGTCGGAGGGTGTAACAACACGAACAGGGACGGATTCAAGTTGCACCAGTGGCCCAAAGATGCAAAAGTGGCAAGAAATTGGACGTTTGTTCCGCACACTTTACCGACGAAAGCTATGCTACGACAGAGATGGCAAGAATGTGTGGATATCCTGCGACACTCAAAGCAGATGCATTTCCAACGATAAAGTCAAAGAAATCTGCCGCCAGACCCCCAGGAAAAGAGAGCGGATGAGGGTATGTCTACAGAATATATTAATTGATGAAAACTGGGCTGTCTGCACTCTCAAAGTGCATGTTGTTGCCAAATGTATTTCATATGCTGTAAACCTAGTTCATAGTTGTTAGTTTCCTTTAATGCCAAACAAACACATACCAATTGTTGGTTAGAAGGCGATCGCCGAATTCGTCCTCGCTTTCTCCCGTGTCGCTGGCTGTCGTGTCGTTTTCGTCGGTTTCGCTTGCATACGGTTCAAACCGATATGGCTCAATGCTTCAGTTTCTTCTTCAATTTCGTTTTCGCTACCTGCCTCCACACTACAACCATCCGTTTCAATACATGTGTAATCTGTTGAATCGCTTAAGCCGCTGAAATCCGAGTCTGAATCCGAGCTAATGTCGCTATTCCTTGCTGTTCTATCCGCCATGTTTGTTTGTATTGGCATCACTATGTGACGTCACAGGAAAATGGACGGGTGTATATAACGATGGTTAAAATCAGGCACTTTGAAGCTTTTTTTAGGGATATTGCGTGATGGGTAAAATTTTGAAAAAAACTTTGAAAAATAAAATAAGCCACTGGGAACTGATTTTTAACGGTTTTAACCATTCTGAAATTGTGATAACGTTCCCCTTTAAAGCACCTCTTCCTGAGGGAGTTTCAGTGTTATAACTTCACCTTTATCTTTAGTTTTTAAGCCAAAATGCGTGCGTTCTCCCTTTTCGGTCTACACACTGTGTCTGCTTGTAAGTACTCTGTGTGTGTGCGCTGCCGAACATGCTGTGACCGGTACTTTTTGGAGGCGGTATATTACCGAAAGCTATTCATTAGTATCGCGGTACTATACTAATACCGGCATACCGTACAACCCTAATATGTTCGTAAAATCAATCAATTCCCTTGTAAAATGATCTTGGATCGATACCTATCTTTCGGAAGGCAAACTTGTTGAGCATAGATCGATGTAGTTGAATTAAGGGAATATAAATCGATATATTCATCGTTACAACCCAAGTATGTATGTATGTGTAAGTATGTAAATAAGTGCATATTTACAGTGTATCCGGAAAGTATTCACAGTGCCTCACTTTTTCCACATTGTATTATGTTACAGCCCTATTTATACATTTAATAAATCCCTTTTTGTTCTCAAAATGTTACGGACAATACCTCATAATGACAATGTGAAAAGTTTTTTTTTTTTCATTGCAAATTTATTAAAAACAAAAATAAAAAATCACATGTACATAAATGGAAAAGGGGTCAGTCAGTGCTAGTGCCTGATTCCCGGGCTCGGGGTCTTTCTGTGTGGAGTTTGCATGTTCTGTTATGTTACAGCCCTATTTATACATTTAATAAATCCCTTTTTTATCACGCAGTCACTGGACTGTGTGGGTTCTTTCCGGGTACTCCGGCTTCCTCCCACCTCCAAAGACATGCACCTGGGGATAGGTTGATTGGCAACACTAAATTGGCCCTAGAGTGTGAATGTGTGTGTGAATGTTGTCTGTCTATCTGTGTTGGCCCTGTGATGAGGTGGCGACTTGTCCAGGGTGTGCCCGACTGCAGCTGAGATGGGCTCCCCTCCACCCCGAGAGGGACAAGCGGTAGAAAATCCAATCCCACCAATCAGGCCTGTATGGTAGAGTGGCCAGACGTAAGCCATTCCTTACCATTTCTTTGGTTTGCCAAAATATACCTAAAAGACCCTCAAGACCAGTTTAATATTGTATAAACGCATGCTTACCTTAGCTAAAGCTAAATATTACTCAAATCTCACCCTCCTCAACAAAAACGACCCTAAATTTTTGTTTAGTACAGTAGCATCGCTAACCCAACAAGGGACTCCTCCCAATAGCTCCACCCACTCGGCAGATGACTTTATGAATTTCTTTAATAAGAAAATTGAACTCATTAGAAAGGAGATTAAAGACAACGCATCCCAGCTACAACTGGGTTCTATTAACACAGATACAACTGTGTGCAGTATCTACGACGGATACTGCAATACAAAACAGTCTCTCTCTTTTTGATGAAATAACATTAGAGGAACTATTACGGCGTGTAAGTGGGATAAAACAAACAACATGTTTACTTGACCCACTTCCTGGGAAACTTATCAAGGAGCTTTTTGTATTATTAGGTCCATCAGTGCTAAATATTATAAACTTATCACTTTCCTCTGGCACTGTTCCCCTAGCATTCAAGAAAGCGGTTATTCATCCTCTGCTCAAAAGACCTAACCTTGATCCTGACCTCATGGTAAACTACCGACCGGTGTCCCACCTTCCCTTTATTTCGAAAATCCTCGAAAAAATTGTCGCACAGCAGCTAAATGAACACTTAGTGTCTAACAATCTCTGCGAACCTTTTCAATCCGGTTTCAGGGCAAATCACTCTACGGAGACAGCCCTCGCAAAAATGACTAATGATCTACTGCTAACGATGGATTCTGATGCGTCATCTATGTTGCTGCTTCTTGATCTTAGCGCTGTTTTCGATACCGTCGATCATAATATTTTATTAGAGCGTATCAAAACACGTATTGGTATGTCAGACTTAGCTTTGTCGTGGTTTAACTCTTATCTTACTGACAGGATGCAATGCGTCTCCCATAATAATGTGACCTCGGACTATGTTAAGGTAACGTGCGGAGTTCCTCAGGGTTCGGTTCTTGGCCCTGCACTTTTTAGTATGTACATGCTGCCGCTAGGCGACATCATACGCAAATACGGTGTTAGCTTTCATTGTTATGCTGATGACACCCAACTCTACATGCCCCTAAAGCTGACCAACACGCCGGATTGTAGTCAGCTGGAGGCGTGTCTTAATGAAATTAAACAATGGATGTCCGCTAACTTCCTGCAACTCAACGCCAAGAAAACGGAAATGCTGATTATCGGTCCTGCTAAACACCGACATTTATTTAATAATACCACCTTAACATTTGACAACCAAACAATTACACAAGGCGAATCAGTAAAGAATCTGGGTATTATTTTCGACCCAACTCTCTCCTTTGAGTCACACATTAAGAGTGTCACTAAAACGGCCTTCTTTCATCTCCGTAATATCGCTAAAATTCGTTCTATTTTATCCACTAGCGACGCTGAGATCATTATTCATGCGTTCGTTACGTCTCGTCTCGACTACTGTAACGTATTATTTTCGGGTCTCCCTAAGTCTAGCATTAAAAGACTACAATTGGTACAAAATGCGGCTGCTAGACTTTTGACAAGAACAAGAAAGTTTGATCATATTACGCCTATACTGGCTCACCTGCACTGGCTTCCTGTGCACTTAAGATATGACTTTAAGGTTTTACTACTTACATATAAAATACTACACGGTTTAGCTCCGTCCTATCTTGTCGATTGCATTGTACCATATGTCCCGGCAAGAAATCTGCGTTCAAAGAACTCCGGCTTATTAGTGATTCCCAGAGCCCAAAAAAAGTCTGCGGGCTATAGAGCGTTTTCTATTCGGGCTCCAGTACTATGGAATGCCCTCCCGGTAACAATTAGAGATGCTACCTCAGTAGAAGCATTTAAGTCCCATCTTAAAACTCATTTGTATACTCTAGCCTTTAAATAGCCCCCCTGTTAGACCAGTTGATCTGCCGTTTCTTTTCTTTTCTCCTCTGCTCCCCTTTTCCTTGTGGAGGGGGGGGGGGGGGGGGGGGGGGGGGGGCACAGGTCCGGTGGCCATGGATGAAGTGCTGGCTGTCCAGAGTCGGGACCCGGGGTGGACCGCTCGCCTGTGCATCGGCTGGGAACATCTCTGCGCTGCTGACCCGTCTCCGCTCGGGATGGTGTCCTGCTGGCCCCACTATGGACTGGACTCTTACTATTATGTTGGATCCACTATGGACTGGACTCTCACAATATTATGTCAGACCCACTCGACATCCATTGCTTTCGGTCTCCCCTAGAGGGGGGGGGGGGGGGGGGGTTACCCACATATGCGGTCCTCTCCAAGGTTTCTCATAGTCATTCACATCGACGTCCCACTGGGGTGAGTTTTTCCTTGCCCTTATGTGGGCTTTGTACCGAGGATGTCGTTGTGGCTTGTGCAGCCCTTTGAGACACTTGTGATTTAGGGCTATATAAATAAACATTGATTGATTGATTGAAGACCATAAGAAACAAAATTCTCTGGTCTGATGAGACAAAAGATTGAACTCTTTTGTGTTAAAGGGGAACATTATCACCAGACCTATGTAAGCGTCAATATATACCTTGATGTTGCAGAAAAAAGACCATATATTTTTTTAACCGATTTCCGAACTCTAAATGGGTGAATTTAGGCGAATTAAACGCCTTTCTATTATTCGCTCTCGGAGCGATGACGTCACGTTGTGACGTCACATCGGGAAGCAATCCGCCATTTTCTCACTTTCGTCGGTGTGTTGTCGGAGGGTGTAACAACACGAACAGGGACGGATTCAAGTTGCACCAGTGGCCCAAAGATGCGAAAGTGGCAAGAAATTGGACAAAATTTGTTCAAAATACAAGGCTGTGGGGAAATGGTCAGTCGTTTGTTCCGCACACTTTACCGACGAAAGCTATGCTACAACAGAGATGGCAAGAATGTGTGGATATCCTGCGAAACTCAAAGCAGATGCTGACATCAACTCCAAAACTGGACAGATCAGCTTTCAGGAAAAGAGAGTGGATGAGGGTATGTCTACAGAATATATTAATTGATGAAAACTTTATTCATTACTCGCGGTTTTACGTAAATTATTATACATAAACTGTGTTTACCAATAATTTAGCTTAAAAACATTTATTTTTTTCAATCATTCGAGTACATTCGGGTAGTCTTGTGTAATGCAGTATTTTGTGTCTATTTAGGTATGGTTAACCTGAGTGCTGAAATCGTGGAAAAATATATGTTCTTAGCGCGCCTGAAATGGGCTGTCTGCACTCTCAAAGTGCATGTTGTTGCCAAATGTATTTCATATGCTGTAAACCTAGTTCATAGTTGTTAGTTTCCTTTAATGCCAAACAAACACATACCAATCGTTGGTTAGAAGGCGATCGCCGAATTCGTCCTCGCTTTCTCCCGTGTTGCTGGCTGTCGTGTCGTTTTCGTCGGTTTCGCTTGCATACGGTTCAAACCGATATGGCTCAATAGCTTCAGTTTCTTCTTCAATTTCGTTTTCGCTACCTGCCTCCACACTACAACCATCCGTTTCAATACATGTGTAATCTGTTGAATCGATTAAGCCGCTGAAATCCGAGTCTGAATCCGAGCTAATGTCGCTATACCTTGCTGCTCTATCCGCCATGTTTGTTTGTATTGGCATCACTGTGGGACGTCACAGGAAAATGGACGGGTGTATATAACGATGGTTAAAATCAGGCACTTTGAAGCTTTTTTTAGGGATATTGCGTGATGGGTAACATTTTGAAAAAAACTTCGAAAAATAAAATAAGCCACTGGGAACTGATTTTTAATGGTTTTAACCCTTCTGAAATTGTGATAATGTTCCCCTTTAATGCCAGACGTCATGTTTGGAAGAAACCAGGCACTGCGCAGCACCAGGCCAATACCATCCCTAAAGTGAAGCATGGTGGTGGCAGCATCATGCTGTGGGGATGGTTTTTAACAGCGGGAACTGGGAGACTAGTCAGGAGAGAGAGAAAGCTGAATGCAGCAATGTACAGAGACATCCTGGATGAAAACCAACGCTTCCCATCCAACCTGATGGAGCTTGAGAGGTGCTGCAAAGAGAAATGGGTGAAAATGTCCGACGATAGGTGTGCCAAGCTTGTGGCATCATAATCAAAAACACTTGAGGCTGTAACTTCTGCCAAAGGTGCATCAACAAAGTATTGAACAAAGGTTGTGAATGCCTATGTACATGCATGTTTTGTTTTGTTTTTAACAAAAAAAACAATAACACTTTTCACATTGTCATTGCGGGGTATTGTCTGTAGAATTTAGGGAACAAAAGTGAATTTATTCCATTTTGGAATAAGACTGGAACATAAAATGTGGATAGAGTGAAGCGCTATGAGTACTTTCCGGATGCACTGTATGTATGTATGTGCTTATGTATGTACGTACATATGTATATATGTGTCATGTTCCGTGGCCCGGACCATGTTTTTGTTATTTTGTGTTAGTTTTGGACTCCCTTAGTTCCTGTTGTTGTGCACCATTGAGTTTGTTTAGTTACCATGGCTACTTATTATTTTCACCTGCCTCTGATTGGTGTTCGGGACACTCACCTGTTCCCCGAGCACTAATCAGAGGCATTATTTAAGCCTGTCTTTGCCGGTTAGACGGCCTGGCTTCTTTGTTTGCTTATGCTACAGTTACGTGAGTATTCCTTGTCTTCTTGCCTATGCTAAGTGTTAGCCTTAGCTTCGAGTGCGATCGGCACATTTTTCCTCTGGTTTGTTTTCAGTTTTTGTTACTTGTTTGACTTTCAACAAATAAATTATGTTTCTACCTGCACGTCCTGTCCGGAGTGGTCCGTTTGCATCCCGGGGGGAACGAATATCGCAGCAAGCCGCGACCCCCTGCACGTAACAGAAAGAAGCCAGGCCGACTTAAATAATGCCTCTAATTAGTGCTCGGGGAACAGGTGAGTGCCCCGAACACCAATCAGAGGCAGGTGAAAATAATAAGTAGCCATGGTAACTAAACAAACTCAAGGGTGCACAACAACAGGAACTAAGGGAGTCCAAAACTAACAGAAAATAACAAAAACATGATCCGGGCCACGGATCATGACAGTATGTATATATGTATGTATGTATGTATGTATGTATGAATGTATGTATGTAAAGTATATATGTGTCTATGTATGTATGTATGTATGTATGTATGTACAGTATGTATGTATGTAAAGTATGTATGGGTGTACATGTGTACGTACAGTCGTGGTCAAAAGTTTACATACACTTGTGAAGAACATAATGTCATGGCTGTCTTGAGTTTCCAATCATTTCTGCAACTCTTATTTTTTTGTGATAGAGTGATTGGAGCACATACTTGTTGGTCACAAAAAACATGAATGAAGTTTAGTTCTTTTATGAATTTATTTTGGGTCTAGTGAAAATGTGAGCAAATCTGCTGGGTCAAAAGTATACATACAGCAATGTTAATATTTGGTCACATGTCCCTTGGCAAGTTTCACTGCAATAAGGCGCTTTTGGCAGCCATCCACAAGCTTCTGCTTGAATTTTTGACCACTCCTCTTGACAAAATTGGCGCAGTTCAGCTAAATGTGTTAGTTTTCTGACATGGACTTGTTTCTTCAGCATTGTCCACACATTTAAGTCAGGACTTTGGGAAGGCCATTGTAAAACCTTAATTCTAGCCTGATTTAGCCATTAGTTTACCACTTTTGACGTGTGTTTGGGATCATTGTCCTGTTGGAACACCCAACTGCGCCCAAGACCCAACCTCCGGGCTGATGATTTTAGCTTGTCCTGAAGAATTTGGGAGGTAATCCTCCTTTTTCATTGTCCCATTTAAAGCACTAGTTCCATTGGCAGCAAAACAGGGAGAGCATAATAATACCACCACCATGCTTGATGGTTAGGAGTGGTGTTCCTGGGATTAAAAGCCTCACCTTTTCTCCTCCAAACATAACACTGGGTATTGTGGCCAAACAGCTCAATTTTTGTTTCATCTGACACCTCATGGACAAAGATAAGACCTTCTGGAGGAAAGCTATGTGGTCAGATGGACAAAAATGAAAGAAGGCATTAAATTAAGTACACCACACATCTAATTAAATATATACAGGTAAAACATTTTTTTACTTTGATGCAACTCTAAAAAATTGTCGCAACCATTTCCAAACAATTTTACAAGTTTTGTGAACTTCCAGTTTTTGATTGTATTTGTTAAAACTGTTAAATTGGTAATAAGCTAAAGATTAAACAAAATTAAATTAAATTAAATTAAAATGGTCCATTTTGCAAGGCCAAATACACACATTTCACACTAGTTCTGATATTCAATGTCCAAGACAAAAAATGTCTTGAAGGAGACATGGATAAAACTTTAGTAGTGCTTCATGTTTCCAGCAATTATGACAAAGTACTGAGAAGCATGCCGATCATCATTTCCCTGCGTCATGACGCAGAAGGGGAACATTCCTCATTAAACACCTCTTCGAAAAGACAAAAAAACCCCACAAAGACAACTTTACTTTTAACAAAAGTAATAGAAGCGGAACATTAAAAAGTACATGCATCATCCATTCATTCTAACAAAATACAACGAAGCACCTACAAAAGACATAGAAGCTATTGACAAGTACAAGGAAATAATATTTCAGAAGAATTTATGAAAAAAAGAACACAGTCATGTCCATGACGATACAAGTGATGACATATGCTGTGTTCCAAGTAGCAATGCAAACTATATACTGTAAGCTGTGAATGAGGAAACATATTTCTTACCTCTTTAAATCTTTCCATAAGGTCTGTCAGCCACCACTCCAGGTGTTGACGTCAAATCTGTCCATTGATCTGAAATATCACAAAAAGAACGTTAAGCAAAAATTACTATTAACTATTCAGTTAATGTATATATATTTCTTACCTTAAAATCTTTCTGCAAGGTCTATCAGCTGCAAAGTGTTGATGACAAAGCTGTTCGTTGATCTGAACAATCACAAAAAGGATGTGAAGCGTAAATTACTATAACTTTTCAGTTAATATATACAAAACCCAAAACCAGACGTCTCAAATGACTTGTCAAAAGGTCTTGACGTACTTTTAAGCAATAAAATTGAGTTTGAGCATATCAATTTATGCAGATTCCAAAAAAAATATGTTGTGTTGTAAAATGTTTGTTTAAAAGAACAGAAAATGAGTAAAAAACAACAACCAAAAAACCATATTTTGACTTCATGAAATTTAGTCACAAAAAAAAACCTCAACTTAATTTGCAATACAAAAACAGTTCACAAAATCAAGTTTAATGAACTATACTTCTGAACAAGTTTTTACAGTGTATGAATGTATGTACGTATGTATGTACATATGTATGTATGTACATATTTACAGTATGCACACAGGTATGTACAAATGCACGTATGTTTGAATGTTTGTATGTATGTACCTATGGACATACATATGTACGTACGTAAATATATATGTATGTACAAATGCACCGTATGTATGTATGTACCTAGGGACATACATATGTACGGATATATGTATATACATATGTACAAATGCACATATGTATGTATGTATGTTTGTTTGTATGTATGTATGTATGTATGTATGGATGGATGTATCTATGTACATAGCAGTGACGTGCAGTCAGGGGAGGCAGGTGAGGCGGGGCCTCACGTGCCATCATGGAAAGAAAAAAAATGTAAAAAGAAAAAAAAATCATTAATATGTTATATGTATCCAGTGATTATACTATAAAGTTATTTTCCATTTAACTTCACCAGTTTTAGATTTTTATTATTAAAAATCGCTGAATTTTCACATATGCCGTTCAAATACTGAGAAGAGACTTGCGGTGATCAGCAGCCAGTTGAGCCTCACCATGGATTGCGCAATGACTCGGCTAACTGCTGGCCTGCTGTGCAGTGAGACCGTATTGCTATATGAATTATATTATACATTTCAATAGTTTAGTTAGCTGAGGTATATAATGTACAGTGTATTTTGTCAACAACTGTATGTGCGTCACGTATTACTTGTGCTGAGCAATCATAAAACGGCTGCGAAGACGCACTGGCTGAGGCTCGCAGTAATCCCGCCTCATGGTGGTAGAAGGCGCTAGTGATCCCGGATCATTTTTGCGATTACTCGGCTGCAGAATAAGTGACAACAAGCAGCAACAGTTAGCGATCGTTTATTTTTTTCTCTCGCCTGGACTTTTAACATGGAGGATTACATATCTAAAATAAAACAGTTTTTGTTATGCCCGTTTGATTGTGGACTATTACTGACACCTTGTGGCGATGGGAAAATGCTGCGCGTCATCAGTTTGAGCACTTCCGGTTTACGATGTTAGTTCAGTTCATGAGACAATAAGAAGTAGACAAGTTGTGTTACCTCTTACAAGCCTTGGAAAAGATAAGTCTGTAAGTAAACTGATTTTTGTGCACTAATTTAATGGATGTTTGAGGACTTAAAATGGCTGCCGGTCGTGTATTTCCACCATAGAAATAGTTTCAACACTCAGCAGTGTTTGTTTGATGGTGGTGCTGTGTATTTGTGTGGAGCTGATGTTTACATATTGTGTATTGCATTTCAGTGTGTTGATTGAATCATATAGCTTATACATTGTCATTGTGCGTATTTCAGTTTTACAAAAAAATAAATACAAGTCCAGTGCAAGACAAAGCAAGATCAACAACAATAAAGAGCCTAAATGGATTCATCTGCTTTTGGAACTTTATTAGAACGTCCTGGATTGGTTGTTAGCTGTCTGCCAAGCTGTATAACCTCAACACATATAGTGAGGGCAGAACAGTTTTCTAAACTGGACTTTCAATCGAAACAGGAGGTAATAATTAAAGGAAGACCTCCATCGAGACAGAGAGACTTTTAAAACTGAAGAAAGATAAGGAAGACTTCTATAAACAAATTATCGATGCTTTTGTTCAGAAGGAGCGGCGCATGGACTTCATTTATAAGTAAAGGTAAGCCCATTAATAACGTTTTTTTTAATTAAATGTGCTTTTTTGTGTGCTACAGTTTGTATGTTTAAAGTTAAAGTGAAGTTAAAGTACCAATGGTTGTCACACACACTAGTTGTGGTGAAATTTGTCCTCTGCATTTGACCCATCCCCTTGATCACTCCCTGGGAGGTGAGGGGAGCAGTGGGCAGCAGCGGCGCCGCGCCCGGGAATACATTTTGGTGATTTAATCCCCAATTCCAACCCTTGATGCTGAGTGCCAAGCAGGGAAGAATGCTGGTATGAGCTTTTAAACATAACCCGTTAACTGCTGCCAATCAAATGGTGAATAAGATACTCTTTAAGGATCATATGTTTGTAAATCTGACTGTGATGAAGTCAGTGCCTCACCAGCCATGAACCTCACCGCACGTAGGTATGTAAGAATGTAGTATGTACAAATGCACGCATGTATGTATGCATGTATGTATTTGTTTGTATGTATGTATGTATGTACACATGCATGTATGTATGCATGCGTGTATGTTTGTATCTTTGTACGTACGTACATATATATGTATGTATGTTTATATGTATGTGTATGTACGTATGTGTGTATGTATGTTTGTATGTATGTACATACTTACGTATGTATGTATGTTTATATGTATGTACGTACGTATGCATGTATGTATGTATATATGTATGTACGTGTGAACCTACGCATGTATGTATGAATGTATGCATGTATGTTTGCATTTATGTACGTACGTACGTACGTACGTACGTACGTACGTACGTACGTACATTTGGTGTAAGTAACTGAGTTAGTTACTGAGTTACTTTTGAAATGAAGTAACTAGTAACTGCAACTAGTTACTGGTTTTCAGTAATTAACCCAACACTGACAGATAGACACATACGTAAGTACATACAAATATAATATGTGCATACGTACCTAAATACATACATACATACGTATTTAGGTACGTATGCACATATTATATTTGTATGTACTTACGTATGTGTCTATCTGTCAGTGTTGGGTTAATTACTGAAAACCAGTAACTAGTTACAGTTACTAGTTACTTCATTTCAAAAGTAACTCAGTAACTAACTCAGTTACTTACACCAAAAAGTAATGCGTTACTGTGAAAAGTAACTAGTTACTTCTTTTTTGTTTTTAAAGCTCCCATTAATGCCCTTTTAGCCTTCATTTCAGTACTGTTATTGCACTGGAGAATAGTACAATCTGTTGATCAATTTGACATGCATTTGCATCACTGAACTCTGCTAAGCAATGTGGTCTACATACAACACACAAAGACAAAAATATTTTACAAAGGCCAATTTGTTTCTGGCCAGAACAAATTGACAAAACTATTTTAAATAGCTGCAACATAACATACATAAGTAACAAACAGCATAATAACAGCATAGATGTAAAGCAAGAAAGGCACACACTACATACACAAAGCCTAACCAGGCATTTTTTCCTCAAGAAATTCTGACACAAAATCATGTCTGAAGCCCAGAACACTCGACACATTTCCCCAGTTTTAGTTTAGAGATAAGGAAAGATTGGCCTGGCCCACTAGGATCCCTCTTAATGTTTGTGAACTTTATAGTCTATACATTTAGAGTGATGTGATAATCAAACACTCTAGAAGTCTAGAATGAAAGAGTATATAAGAAAATTGACAGCAACGTTCCCTCTAAGGAGCGCACCTGTGCAATTGCGCACTGCTCAAGCGTCCTCTGCGCACGGCAAATCTATGCCACGCACAAAATCAAATAAAAAAATAAGCGCATAACAATCTTCGACACGACACGGACACGACAAAGAAAACCGTTTTCGTCATCATCGTTCAAATATAATAATACGTCTGTCGAGACGCTTTGAGGACATGAATTCCATCCATCACTTTACTGAGCAAAACTCTTTATTGTCGGCCATAAACACATCACTGTTATATCAACAGCAGCCGCTCGCTCTTTCTCACTTGCGCCAACACATGCACATATGGCACTTAGCCAGTGATGCAATTACAGCCACACAAAAAGTCGGACAACTCCAACACCACACATAAAGTGTAATTCCAGGTCGTTACGCTATGATTTACCAATCAAACGTGTGCTTATTCTAGTGTCATTTATTAGGAATCTTAATTTATAAATATTAATCATTAAATGCTGTTAGTATATTAAATACATACTAATAAGAATATATATTTTTTACAAACAGGAAGTTGCAGGAATGTACACATGATCCCCTGCTTACATTTCATTGTGCAACATGTGAATGTTTTAATGGGAACTAAATGCAATGTCTGAAAGGGGTACAAATTATTTCCAAAGCAGGACCTCCACCCAGACAAACAATACAAGTACACAGTTCATGAAAAACAATATTTTTTGTTATTGTCATTGTAAGTGGGCCTAAACACTTATATTAGAAATGGAAATGACTGCTGTCATTTGATTATAATAATAAGAGAATGTTGTCTGTCTATCTGTGTTGGCCCTGCGATGGGTGGGGACTTGTCCAGGGTGTACACCGCCTTCCGCCCGAATGCAGCTGAGATAGGCTCCAGCGACCCCGAAAGGGACAAGCGGTAGAAAATGGATGGATGGATGGAGATTGAACTTGCTATTTAGTCAGGTTTGGGACAGGTGTGCTGCTGGTGTAGCCACAGTGTGCACGTGTGATGTTGCTCACATGGGCTCCACTGAATGTTCAGGGAGTTTTTGCGTTTGCTCACACACATGAAAAATTAGAGGGAACATTGATTGACAGTGTGTGTACCTTCAGTGCTGAATGATGAGCAGAGGCAGAGTTAATCCTTAAGTGGTGGTGGTGGAGGTGAAGTGTCATTGGAGTCTCTGTCTCTCTTTACTAGCTTTGTCGAAGCATGTTGCTTATGTAGCTTGTTTCAGCAGATTTGAATTGCTGTTTTGGGCAGTAGATGGGATCTTTGATCCAAAGCACAATTTACATTTAACTAAAATGTTATTTTCTTTGTGCTCGACAAAAGAAAAGTAGTGAAAATATCTCCATGTTAGCAAACTCGACTTCTGGCTCCGCCATGATCAGACCCCCCCCTGTCCTCCCTCCGCACACTCACACTCAGACACACACACAAAGCGCATGTCTTTCTTCTCCGGCTTGTGACACAAGAAGAATCAGAACGATGACACAGCAGCGCTCCGATAAAACACACTTTATACTACATAAAAAGTAATGTAAAATAACGCAGTAACGCATCATGTAGTAACGGTAACTGAGTTACTGAATATAAAAAATAACGCGTTAGATTACTAGTTAACGCCGAAACTAACGGCGTTACAGTAACGCGTTAGTCCCAACACTGCTATCTGTATGTGTTATCTTTGTAAAAAAGGGTGGAAGGTGTGAGGTCCATTACCAGTTATTTGTCTGAATATTAGAAACAAAACATGTAATGATCAAGAAGATAAAATGAAGCTGTTGAAACTACTAAGTGAATAAAATGTGAACGCCCTTGTAATGGAGGCAATTAGTCATGAAACAAAAAACAAAATGTTGGAAATGTGGCTTGACAGCATTCACCATAATTAATAAGAAGTACTGAACACAGCTTTTAAAGTTAAAAAAAAAAAAGCATAAGGAAATAGTAATTGAATAGTAATTGTTGAGATAATTGGGGCCTCACCCTAACGGGGGTGGGGAAGTCTTGGCGGGATGCTATTTATTGAGGCGGCATGTCAACTTTCCACTAAAACACTGAAAAAAAGGCGGCCTGCAGTCAGGATCTGGACTTGGTTCAGTACGGTGAGTACTTTTCTTCAACGTCAGGATTGTCTGATATGTATTGTCTTGTCATTGAGACAGAGGAATGAAGAAGGAAGGGAAGTCAACCTTGGAAGTATTTTGAACGATAGTAAATAGTAGATCAGACCTGTCCATCACTACTTTGACTAAAAGAACTGGGTCTTATCTATATGACTGGCAACCAGCGCTGTCTTTGACTACAGCTTGTCATCGTCAAATCTGATTTGTTAGGTGTGGTTAGGGTCTCGAGTACTCAAATTAGGGGGTTCAATTTACAAAGATTTGTCTGCGAGGATGACTGTTGAATCAGATTCCATTTAATCGAATCGAAAGATAACAGGACAGCACAGTTCAGAGTTAAAATGTTAATTAAATAAAAAAATCGGAATGTTTATTATTAAGCAGTTAACATGTATCAAAACATCTGAACACACACTAAAGTACAGAAAATTAGAATGGTTGCGTACCGGCGTCAATTCAAATCGGTTCAAATGTGAAAGGCGCCTATCTTTATTTAGCCACTCCAGCAATTCCATTTTTGAGCGGCAAAACCCCAAACTAATCAAAATATATCTCCAGTATGAAAAAAGGTTATTTCATTGTATCTTCTGAGCAGCAAACATATAAAGAAAATACAGCGTGAGGAAGTTCACATTGATGCAAACGATGGTTTAGCTTACATTTTTGTTTTTATCACCGTTTTACGCTACTGGAAGCATTTTTTTCGAGGAAGCAGCAAAATTCGACAGAACACCGGCATCTCCCAGAGAGCACCTTGAGCATGCTAAAAAAAAGGAGTTTCTGTTGTAGATGGCACAGAAGGAGCTTCTAATACCACAGAAAAATAGTTTTGTGCTGCATGTTCCACAACGTCACAAAACAGCACATGTCTATGCAGGAAATGTACAAACCCTGTTTCCATATGAGTTGGGAAATTGTGTTAGATGTAAATATAAACGGAATACAATGGTTTGCAAATCATTTTAAACCCATATTCAGTTGAATATGCTACAAAGACAACATATTTGATGTTCAAACTGATAAAAAAAATTTTTTTTTTGCAAATAATCATTATCTTTAGAATTTGATGCCAGCAACACGTGACAAAGAAGTTGGAAAAGGTGGCAATAAATACTGATAAAGTTGAGGAATGCTCATCAAACACTTATTTGGAACATCCCACAGGTGAACAGGCAAATTGGGAACAGGTGGGTGCCATGATTGGGTATAAAAGTAGATTCCATTAAATGCTCAGTCATTCACAAACAAGGATGGGGCGAGGGTCACCACTTTGTCAACAAATGCATGAGCAAATTGTCCAACAGTTTAAGAACAACATTTCTCAACCAGCTATTGCAAGGAATTTAGGGAGTTCACCATCTACGGTCCGTAATATCATCGAAGGGTTCAGAGAAACCGGAGAAATCACTGCACGTAAGCAGCTAAGTCCGTGACCTTCGATCTCTCAGGCTGTACTGCATCAACAAGCGACATCAGTGTGTAAAGGATATCACCACATGGGCTCAGGAACACTTCAGAAAACCACTGTCAGTAATTACAGTTGGTCACTACATCTGTAAGTGCAAGTTAAAACTCTCCTATGCAAGGCGAAAACCGTTTATCAACAACACCCAGAAAGGCCGTCGGCTTCGCTTGGCCTGAGCTCATCTAAGATGGACTGATACAAAGTGGAAAAGTGTTCTGTGGTCTGACGAGTCCACATTTCAAATTGTTTTTGGAAACTGTGGATGTCCTGTCCTCCGGACCAAAGAGGAAAACAACCATCCGGATTGTTATATGGCGCAAAGTTGAAAAGCCAGCATCTGTAATGGTATGGGGGTGTATTAGTGCCCAAGACATGGGTACCTTACACATCTGTGAAGGCACCATTAATGCTGAAAGGTACATACAGGTTTTGGAGCAACATATGTTGCCATCCAAGCAACGTTACCATAGACGTCCCTGCTTATTTCAGCAAGACAATGCCAAGCCATGTGTTACATCAACGTGGCTTCGTAGTAAAAGAGTGCGGGTACTAGACTGGCCTGCCTGTAGTCCAGACCTGTCTCCCATTGAAAATGTGTGGCGCATTATGAAGCCTAAAATACCACAACGGAGACCCCCGGACTTTTGAACAACTTAAGCTGTACATCAAGCAAGAATGGGAAAGAATTCCACCTGAGAAGCTTAAAAAATGTGTCTTCTCAGTTCCCAAACGTTTACTGAGTGTTGTTAAAAGGAAAGGCCATGTAACACAGTGGTGAACATGCCCTTTTCCAACTACTTTGGCACGCGTTGCAGCCATGAAATTGTAAGTGAATTATTATTTGCAAAAAAAAAAGAAAGTTTATGAGTTTGAACATCAAATATCTTGTCTTTGTAGTGCATTCAATTGAATATGGGTTGAAAAAGATTTGCAAATCATTGTATTCCGTTTATATTTACATCTAACACAATTTCCCAACTCGTATGGAAACGGGGTTTGTACATGCAAAATCCTCATCACTGCATGTTTTTGGAATTGTGCTTATCATTCAAAATCCACTTGACAAGACAAGAACACATGTGTGTTTCTTTTTTTTTTTTATGCAATCTAAATAGTTTACAAACATTAGCAAATGGAGGTAATGCGAATAAAGCCATAAAGCCCTCTAAAAACATCCAAAACCCGCCAACAATACACCATTTACATTTCGGGACTCGAATATTAACTAAGTATTAGTGATAAGCGCTAACCTTAGGGACCTATTTGTAGCGGCACAATGATCCCAGTGAGGTAACTACTGCAGCTTATGCTGCTATATTGACATCATGGGCTGGGGAGCTGCATTGGTGAAATCTAATTCTAGATTATAAATCATGCCTCTCACACGGATAGTAGAAGGACGTGGCCTTAAACCGAGAAGTTGATCAACTTTGACATCCAACGGAGATGGTGAGAAAAACACGAAAAGAGGCTCCCGCCTGGTTTTGTTTTATTTTAATTTAACTCTTTGCAAGGAATGTGTGTATTCTTCATCTAAATGGCCATCAGTCAGCATCCCAGTGAGAGCAGACATTGTACAGTGAGCAATGTTTTATTATTTATTATTTGTTGTCTTTCATGAAGTCTGCATGAGTCAGAGTTGTTGTTAGAGAGAAAAGCAAACGCTGTGATGCGTCTATGAAGTTAAAATGCTTAAAATGAACAAAATATGTAAATATTACATGTTTATATGAATGCGCCTGTTATTGAAAACAAAAACAAAAAAACATTTGTTCTTGTCTTGCATAAGGATTGTGAATGATAGACAAAGTTCCATCAAAAGTGCAGTTCCCCTTTAAGTATGGCGGTGGTCTGCACCACTACATGCAGTCTTAGTACTTATTTGGAACCTTAGAACTTATTCGGAACATTGAGCACTTATTTGGAATCTGAGGAGATCAAGACCATAGAGGAGAAATCAATCAACTTTATGGGCGAGGAAATGGCGGCCATTGCAAAAACATCAATAGACTTTATTGGGCTTGATGGAAGAGCGAGGAAAAGGAGAACAATTGCAAAAGCGAGTATCTGACGTCGAACGTCCTAATCGCGAGCTAGATATCTAGGATGCTTGCACGCGCCTTAAGAAGGGGGTCATGGGTGAACAATCCAAAACATCCGCAGAACAACACGTGGCTCCCTTCTGTCACGTTGATTGCACAGAACCACCCCCTGCCAATCAAAAACCGGAAGGACGCTGCAGATTTAATGAACAGTGTTTAATGGTGCCTCAGAGCAGAAGAAATCCAATTACTTGAAAAATGTTGGAGGTGTTGCGACAAAACCTCATTAATAATAAGCACTGATGAGTGTATCATTATTCAAATAGTTGATGTGTGGGAACTGGCAGCATGTCAAACATTTAAGAACAGAAGGAAGAGTTGTTGTTTATTTTATGACTTGAACAAAGACTTGTTGAATCCCAACCAAGCAAGAAAGTTAAAATACCACTGATAGTCCCACACACACAAAACAAGTCACAGTTGTGAACATACTCACAAATATGCAATATTTGGACTGGATGATATATATATATATATATATATATATATATATATATATATATATATATATATATATACACATATATATATTAGGGCTGTGAATCTTTGAGTGTCCCCCGATTCGATTCAATAACGATTCTTAGGGTCACGATTCGATTATAAATCGATTTTTTTTTTTTCTCGATTCAACGCGATTCTCGATTCAAAAACGATATTTTTCCGATTCAAAACCCCAAACCCAAATACATAGGATTTCAGCAGGATCTGCCCCAGTCTGCTGACATGCAAGCAGAGTAGTATATTTTTGTAAAAAGCTTTTATAATTGTAAAGGACAATGTTTTATCAACTGATTGCAATAATGTAAATATGTTTTAACTATTAAATGAACCAAAAATATGACTTATTTTATCTTTGTGAAAATATTGGACACAGTGTGTTGTCAAGCTTATGAGATGTGATGCAAGTGTAAGCCACTGTGACACTATTGTTAATTTTTTAAATTTTTTATAAATGTCTAATGATAATGTCAATGAGGGATTTTTAATCACTGCTATGTTGAAATTGTAACTAATATTGATACTGTTGTTGATAATATTCATTTTTGTTTCACTACTTTTCGTTTGTTCTGTGTCATGTTTGTGTCTCCTCTCAATTGCTCTGTTTATTGCAGTTCTGAGTGTTGCTGGGTCGGGTTTGGTTTTGGAATTGGATTGCATTGTTATGGCATTGCTGTGTATTGTTTTGTTGGATTGATTAATTTAAAAAAAATAAAAATAAAAATGTAATAAATTAAAAAAAAATAATTAAAAATCGATTTAAAAAAAATGAGAATCGATTCTGAATCGCACAATGTGACAATCGCGATTCGAATTCGAATCGATTTTTTCCCACACCCCTAATATATATATATATATATAATGCAAACCACAAACTCGCATGAGAGTTAGCTAGCTTACAATAAGCTATCCAAAACGATTAATTTTTCAAATCTGTGAGCTCTCGGCAGGAATGAACAATTTATTCATTACATTCATTAGTTTTCATAAAAAATTATTTCATTTAATTGTTCATTAGCCAAAAAATTTAAGTGTTTTGGGGTAGAATGCATATTACGATGAGCGTTAGCTAACTTGCCATAAGCCAACTGCAACGATCTAATTTTCATAACTCTGAGCTCTTGGCAGCAATCAACAATGATAGATTTATTACATTCATTAGTTCACATAGAAATACTTTCATTTAATTGTTCCTTAGCCAAAAGAGAAATGTGTTTTTGGGGCGGAATGCAAACTACAATGAGAGTTAGCTAGCTCTCTATAAACTAACTGCAACTATCTAATTTTCATAGCTGAGCTCTCGCCAGCAATAAACTATTTATTACGTTAATTAGTTTACATAGAAACACTTTCATTTAATTGTTCATTAGCCAAAAAATACAAGTGTTTTGTGGCAGAATGCAAATTACATTAAGCGTTAGCTAGCGTGCTATAAGCCAACTGCTACTATCTAATTTTCATATCTCTGAGCTCTCACCAGCAATAAACAATGATATATAGTCACTACATTCGTTAGTTTACATAGAACTACTTACATTTAATTGTTCATTAGCCAAAAGACAAATGTGTTTTTGGGCAGAATGCAAACTACAATGAGACTTAGCTAGCTCGCTACAAGCTAACTGCAACTGTTTAATTTTCATAACTGAGCTCTTGGCAGCAATAAACAATGATGTATTTATTAGATTCATTAGTTTACACAGAAACACTTTCATTCCATTGTTCATTAGCCAAAAAATAAATGTGTTTTGGGGCAGAATGCAAATTAGAATAACAGTTAGCAAGCTTGCTATAAGCTAACAATAACTATGTAATTTTCATAACAATTCATTACATTCATTAGTTTACATAGAACTACTTTCATAAAAATGTTCATTAGCCAAAAAATAAATGTGTTTTGGGGAGAGTTAACTAAATAAGCTAACCGCAACTATCTAATTTTCATAACTCTGAGCTCTCGTCGGCAATAAACAGCGATTTCATTCATTATTTTACATATACATACTTTCATTTAATTGTGCATTAGCCAGAAACATAAATGTGCTTTGGGGAAGAACGCAAACTACAAACTAAAATGAGAGTTAGTGAGTTTGCTATAAGTTAACTGCAACAATTTTTTTTTTCATAACTCTGAGCTTTGACAAGGACATGGATAAGGAGGATAAACATCCAGTATACACTCAAAGGATATAATTGTATTTTATACCTTATCACTGTTTAACAGGAAACGAGCTGACTTCATCTTCGACATCAGCGGACAGAAAGACAACACAACAATGATGATGATCGCACCTTTGATTTTTGTATTTCTGCTCGTAGGTAAGTCAGCAAACACTAAGCCAGACATGAATTGTACAGTAAATGCAGTATGTAATATGATATGCTACTTTTTATTCAAACAGGAAGCAGCTGGGCTGAGAGTGATACCTTAGATCAAAGCTCTTTCAACGGTGGCAGCGATGACATTGTCGTCCCACTAAACATGCCTGTCAGAAATGTCAGAAGTATTAGGGTTGAACGTGCCGGTTCTGGTGATGGTAGTGGTAGTGGTGGTGGTAGTGGTGGTGGTGGTGGTGGTGTCCCAAATAAAAAGTAGAGCGGTTGTCCATCCTGGTCACGGCCTTTGTGTCCTTGGGCAAGGCACTTCACGCACCTGGCACCCAGTGCCACCCACATTGTTATGATGTGCTATAATCTGGTTTATTAACGGAAAATTGTTCACGAACATGGCACTGTCCTGAATAAAGAAATTAAAACATGGTGGCGATGATGTTGTTGATGTTAAATATTTAAATCATAGCAAGATAATACCAAGTGTATTACTGTACTAGTAATGAACATTAAATAAAACGTACGCACCTAAACAATGTGTGTATGTGTGTGTGTGTGTGTGTGTGTGTGTGTGTGCGTGCGCGGGGGGCGCTGGAGCCTATCTCAGCTCCGGCTTCCTCCCACCTCCAAAGACATGCACCTGGGGATAGGTTGATTGGCTACACTAAATTATCCCTAGTGTGTGGATGTGAGTGTGAATGTTGTCTGTCTATCTGTGTTGGCCCTGCGATGAGGTGGCGACTTGTCCAGGGTGTACACCGCCTTCCGCCCGATTATATATATATATATACATACATACATATATACATATATTTTAATTTTTTTTAAATGAATTTATTAATCAATTCAACAAAACAATACACAACAATACCATAACAATGCAATCCAATTCCAAAACCAAACTTGACCCAGAAACATTCAGAATAGCAGTACAAAGAGCAATTGAGAGCAATTGAGGACACGGAACAATCTAAAAGTAGTGAAACAAAAATTAATATTATCAACAGTAGTATCAATTTCAAAATAGCAGTGATTAAAAATCCCTCATTGATATTATCACTAAAAACATTATTTAAAAAAATAAAATAAAATGAACAATAGTGTCACAGTGGCTTACACTTGCATCGCATCTCATAAACTTGACAACACACTGTGTCCAATATTTTCCACAAAGATATAATAAGTCATATTTTGGTTCATTTAATAGTTAAAACAAATTTAAATAATGGATCCCATATTCCAATATATGACTCATTATTATCTAAACTAAATGCAGTTTTTTCATCTCCATAGCTTGTGTGTACCAGTCAGTATGAGTTGGACTATCAACATCTATCCTTTTTGTTAATATTACCCTTCTTGTTATTATGCATATTGAAAGAAATGCATTTTTACTCTTTGATGACACGTTACTAAATAGATGCAGATCCCCAAGAATACAAGTTTGCAGTGTCATTGGGATGTTTATATTAAGGACTGTGATTGCTTCTTTTGTTGTTTTCAACCATAACTCTTTTATTCTCTGACATTCCCACAAAAAATGAACAAGAGCTCCCTCAGCTGCCCGACACTTCATACATAACTTGCTATCTACTACACCAATTTTAAACAGCTGAGAAGTTGTAAAATACAATATATTCAATATCTTAAATTGAGTCAGCTTATCTTTAATGCTTCTAAAGGGCTTATTGGCATTTTTCCAAATATCATTCCATGATATGTCTCTTTCATCTAAAATGTTTAAGTCCATCATCCATTTCCGAACACATGCATCATTTACATTTCTAGTGTGGTGTTCATTTATTATTCCATAAAATAGTTTAATTAAGGCAGCAATATATAATAAAACGAGACGGCAGCTAAAGAAGGACTTCCCTATTCATCCCCAGAAAAAACCCGCCAGGTGAACAGCTGATTTTACGACTTCCGGTGCCGACGGAAGACAACCCGCGTCCCATATGTGACCATAGGATGAAAAAATACACTACGGTACTAAGACTATAGTGGCCATTGAGTTAAAGTTAAAGTACCAATGATTGTCACACACACACACTAGGTGTGGTGAAATTATTCTCTGCATTTGACCCATCACCCTTGATTGCCCCCTGGGAGGTGAGGGGAGCAGTGGGCAGCAGCGGTGGCCGCGCCCAGGAATGTTAACAGTTAGCTTCTACAGCTGGTTTGCCCAAAGTGCGGCACACGGGCCATCTGTGTGCCTGTTTGTCATTGGCCTTAATTAAGCACATTACAAAAAAACAAAAAATAGAGATCTCATTTGCACCCCTGGTGGTGAAATCTATCAACATTAGAGTGGTTCCAAAAGGAAGGGATTTTTCAAATTGACTGTGTGTCGGTTTTAATAGTGCTCCCCCTCTGGTCAACATATGTAACAACAAGTTTGTGTAAAAAATTTGAAGTGCTCCCCCTTTGGCCAATATATATAATCACAAGTGTGTGTAAGAAATTGAAATGCGCCCACTTTGGCCAAAATTAATCTAAAAAATAAAATAAATATGTATATAGAGACATACTGTAATAACTTGAAATAAATGAGGATTAAAAACCAATTACAAATAAAAAATTCAACAACAAAAAAAATTACCTAAAAGCTGTCATGTCTGTGTAATCATGTTTTGTTTTAAGTCATGTTTTGTTTAGTTTCTGGCTTTTCACTCCCTTGTCTTGTTTGCATGATTACCCATTAGTTTCACCTTTTCCACGTTTGGACTCATTGTGCACTCTTGTTTGTCACCATAGCAACCATTAGTTTTCACCTGTCACGTCACGCACCTGTTTCACGTTTTGAGTCACGCACCTGTTTTCGTTAATCATGTCTGTGTTATTTAAGCTTTTCATTTTCTGTTGTTCGTCCTGACGACATCCCCGCATTTATGCCCCCTGTCACACTCTGTCCACCTCTGCGCACTTCATGTCCATGCCAAGTAAGTTTTTGTTTATTAAGCCACAGTTAGTGTTTTGTTTAATTGTTCATAGTTTCTGCCAATGCGCAAGTTTTGTGTTTATAGTCTAGTTTTGTACCTCCGCCCCTGTGCGCGCTTTTCGTTTATTCCTTTTTTTGATAGTTTAAATAAATCATGTACCCACCTTCAAGCCTTGACCAGTCCAATTCACTTGCACCTCGGGAGAACAAACCAAGCCATAGTCCTAGTCATGACAAAAGCAGTCTTTTTCTCACAAAGTGTCGACAGTTTTCTTATAAAATTGGGAACAATTTTTTCAAATTCTTTCTGTTTCTGAAATATTACAATATTTTCTCGTAAAATTATTACTTTTTTATGTAAAATAATTACTTTTTAATGCAAAATGGTGACATTTGTCATATAAAATTCTGAGTTTTATCACAATATTGCACATTTTTGTGTTGTTCTTGTAAAATAGTGAAATGTTTTGAGTAAAATTATAACTTTTGTCATAATTTTGCCAAGTAAAATTCCGAATATTATTATAATATTGCCAAAATGTTTAAGTTTTCTTATAAAATTGTGACTTTTGTTGATTAAAAGTACGACTCTATTCATAAAATTGCCAAAATGTTATGCTTTTCATGTAAAATTGTGACTGGTATTGAGTAAAATTCCAACTTTTATCATAATATTGCACAAATGTTCAGTTTTTCTTCTGGCCAGTTGGTTCCAGGCCTGACAGTAGTAAATACATTCGCACAAAGTAGTATTATTATGAACACAGAATGCAAACTGCTATAAGCTAACTGCAACTATCTGATTTTCATAACTGAGCTCTTGGCAGCAATAAACAATGATGTATTTATTAGATTCATTGGTTTAGACAAAAACACTTTCATTCAATTGTTCATTAGCCAAAAAATGAATGTGTTTTGGGGAAGAACTACAAACTACAATGAGAGTTAGCTAAATAAAAGGAAAGGCCATGTAACACAGTGGTAAAAATGCCCCTTTGTCAACTTTTTTTGCAATGTGTTGCTGCCATTAAATTCTAAGTTAATGATTATTTGCCAAAAAAAATTAAGTTTCTCAGTTCGAACATTAAATATATTGTCTTTGCAGTCTATTCAATTGAATATAAGTTGAAAATGATTTGCAAATCTTTGTATTCTGTTGTTATTTACAAATTACACAAAGTGCCAACTTCACTGGTTTTGGGTTTTGTAAATAAATAACAGAAATAAATACGACAACATTTAAGTTAAATCACCGGGTGAAACCCAAAAGAAGCATGCAAAATGAATAAATACTAAGAAAAAAATAATTAGATTCCACTCATACTTCACATCTACACCACACGCATGCATGCGAGCAAATTGTGCCTAAAAATATGAAATGTTTCTTAAAATAAGACATTTCTTCATTTTAAAAAATAGTCGCAAACGTATTGCACAGGCCTGCTGTTCTTCAATGAATTAGTTTAAAAGAATACAAATAGTCAGCAGATGTTGAGACAGGTCGTCATTTCTGAGAACTCTCTGGACGTTGCTGCTGTGCCTTCTCAACCACTCAGTTGATGCAGTTTGCTCCAGTAAGGTCCTCTATGTCCTCTATGTGCCTCAAAACATCAATGTTGGCAGCTTCGCCACATACCTCCAGGGCTTGAATTTTACTGCGGCAACCATGGCAAGTGCCACGACCACCCTCGTCTTTTGCCGTAATGCCCCAAAAATTAACCAACATTTGCGGCAAGAACATGCCGTGAGCGCCCTTGACTTTTTACTTGTTAATGGACTAGGGATGTAAACGGTATAATTGGAGTAAACGGAGCCAAGCGCTTGGTTTAACGTAATTTTCCCTCACTTCAAGCCGTGCGTTTAAGAGCGCACTGCTGTGTTTAGATGGAGACAGGTGTGGACAATATTGGAGACCGACGCACTTGTTCCCACACTAAAAGAATACAGCAAAGGAGAAAACTATTTGATGTTTTGCAGCAGGCGATGTGTCGTGAACATTGTCACAACTTGTTTATAAGTCTTTACTTTGTTTCCTGGGATGTTCACTCGTCCTTTATTTAACTGCAACCTGTATCAGTGTTCAAATAACATCAATAGTGGCTAAAATGTTTTGTCATCTCATCAGACTGAACGAAGGCTGTGAAGATTGTGTATTCGATGTTGTCGGTGTCACTCCTCTTTATTTTTGTTGGCCAAACTGTTGTACTGAATCACTAGGGAGGCGTTGGAGAAGAACAAAGCTTGTTTATTAGACTTCATCTTCATTAGCCAAACTGCTTTGTGTTTTATTTTTATATCAAAAAGTAAACACCAGTTTTTTGTTGTTGTTTCTTTTACATTGTGTTTTTTTCATGTCACTAAGGTGTTACTCCAAAAATCATTCATGTGACACATCATTTTGTTAACTCTTAATGGATTTGTCCCGATACAGCATCTACATGTACTGTACATATAAATGTACATAACTTAAAAAATTCAAAGGTCTCTCTATCAAAATGTAAAAATAGAGATATAGGCATCATGTAATGACAAAAAGCTGACAAGTTGATGTTATTAAAGAATAAAAAAAACTAATATTTGTCAATAAATATATGGATAATCTTTTTATTAGACGTTACAAATGACATGATGGTATTCCGTTCACACCCCGACACTGTTTTACCTAACAATTAGTAATCATGATTTTAATATTTATAACAATAATCTTAATTGTTACTTTGGCCATAATTGGCAGCCCTAGATCTCATAAATGAACACTATTTCTATATATATATATATATATATATATATATATATATATATACACACACACACACAGTATATCCTGCCTCGAAATAAATTAATGTTTGCCTTGGTGCCCAAAAATATGAGCCCACCTTTAAGGCAACACTTGCCTTGACCTTAGAAAGTTAAAAGTCCGAGGCCTGTACCTCCATCACTTTTTATCCTACCCAAAGTCAATGATAATGACAGATTAGACTTGACATAGTGCTTATCTAGGCCCTCGAAGCGCCTTACAGTGAAAATTGAAACCCATCATTCATTCACTCCACATTCACTATGATGGCGGTAGGCTACATTTGTAGCCACAGATGCCCTGGGGTAGACTGACGAAATCATGGCTGCCAATTTGCGCCTCCGGCCCCTCCTCCGGCCACCACCAAACAGCTCTACGCTAGTGTTGCTGGCACGGCCGCTCTACCACCTGAGCCACTCCACTGGAAATGATCATCGCCTTTGTCTTCCTGGTATTCAGGGTCACATTGTTCACTGTACAGCAGTCCGCTGGCGATCATCTCTGTTGTATCATCTAAAAATTTAATGATGCCATTGGTGCTATGTGTGGGCAGTGTTGGTCATATTACTTTAACAAACTAATTAGTCACAGTTACAGTAGCTCAAGTTACCTCATTGTAAGAGTAATTTGTCACTCAGCAAAGTAACTGTGACGTTATTTTTCATGTTCTGTAACCTATTACTTTATATAACATTTTAACGTCAAAAGTGTTTATGTTACCTGATTGAAAAGTAACACAACGTACACTATTTTAGAATATTTGGTATTCATTTGAACACACATGTTGCAGTGTGCCATGTGATCAATGTATAAAAAATAAACATTGGAAATAAAAGTCCAGTCCAAAATTAAGAAAGACTGTCAGAAAACTGTAAACTGTCAGAATAATTGTATGCAAGTTATCACAAAACTTTTTGTTCCCGGCGAGCAGACAAAAGCTGTCTTTGATCTTACCAAGCAAAAAAGGCTTGTAAAACTCCACTGTGTACGATGGGAAGCGACATGAAGGTGTCGGTTTCTTTGATCTATTGTGATCCACAGGAAGATCTTGTCTTGACCCGAGATCTACAAAGCGGGGAGGAAGCAGGACCTGACGCAAGCTCCAGGCATCTTTTCTTTGAACTGTTTTGTGACCGAAGGAAACAGCTGTTAACGACCCCCCCTTCCTTTAGAAATAGCTGATGCCATGTAATCAGGGAAAGTCCAAATAAAAGAGGAGGCGTGCAATCCTGTCGTCGGAGCGTGGGGCGACACTGTACAAGAGTACAGGTGGACGCGCTCTCCTCATTGAGCTAAATTGAATTCTGTCTCTGTTTAATTCCTTGCTTCTTGTCTGTTTAATAGATGTCATCGGTGTTTGAACCTGACATAAACGGTGCTAAAAAGACACAAATTAAAATCTGGCCATACATTTTACTGTTGCACAAAAAATGTCCATGTTATTCGGATTGATCCAATGTGCTGCCACACCCATGAAATTTCTGTTGCTGGCAGTCCAGACGTCTGCTGTGGTTGAGATGTACTCGAATTCCTCAAATGAATTTCGTGTTCACTGTCTACGAATTCCGTAAAAGTGTTTCAACATGAGGCAACCCCCCTTCCTCCTCGTGTTGGTATACATACATAATTGTGTTACTATTTGTGTGTACATACCTTACTGATTATTAGTGGCTGAATTTCACATTTATATTTCAACACTATCTAGACAAGAGCACTGTCAATTTCCAATTATATTTCTTAAAAAGGCTAACATATAAACAACTATCGGGTGGATGTTATTTGAATGAAAAATGATAAAGTTTTACAATGTATTTACTTTTGTTTATATGCATCATTTTAAGTGATTTCTACTACTTCTTGTAGGAACATTGATTAGTCAACAACCTCGCCATATACTATGTAATCATTCTAATAATAAATAGATTACAAATCAACACTGTGGGTGTTTTTACATTGAGATCATGATCATGATACCCAAATAATAGATTGATGTTAGTATAATTCTAATGGTTTATCAAACTAGCCGTGTATTTAGCTATGTTTAAATACTTTTTATGTGTTTGTAAAGTATATTTTAATGTCACAATTTCCTAGTTTAATTATTTTTTAATACACTGACATGAACACTTTGCACATTTGTGCATTTGTACACATCACGGATAAGTTATATAATTTTACTTGTACATTTTACTACTGCAAACCATTGATGAGTATTTCTGGTCTTGTCATCCTCGACCGGACAGAAGGGCGACACGGCAGTGCGGCTGGATCAAAAGATACGTCGGAGACGCTTTACTGAACCAAAAGTTGCTTTATTACAAGCGAGCGTCATTAAACAGGACTGCAGTTCCTGGAGGAGGTCAGGTCAAGAAAATGTGTCTCTCCTCCCTTGGAGAAGCCAAACAATGAGTTTTTATATTTCTCCTTTCTGTCTCTGGGTGTGTGCTAAGTCAGGACAGCACACCCTAACCATAAAAGGAGATGTTTGTGTGTAAGTGTCTGAAAAACAACTGCTTTAAGCCATAACTTAAATGTTGGTGTTGAGCTGAACATGTAGTCTCTTCTCAAGGATAGGACTATCACTTTTGCATTCCAAAGTCCCAATTAGGGCCTCTTTCCTACGATGAGTGATCCAATCCACCTGCGAAAATCAAACTAAGGGCCTTATCTTATTATGCGCTCAAACTGAAATACCATTATTTAATTAAACTTGGTGGTGTGCTTTCTCCAACATGAATATAAACATTCACCATATGCAAAACATAATATGAGTTAATTCACTTCACCATCGACGTGCATGTACATACTGTATGTGCTTTATGTACTTTGCCATTCATTCACTCACTATTTTCAGCATCTTCATGGTTTTAATGTTTTCCTAAAACAATAATATTACAAACTGTTTTATACACTTGGAAAGTTTAAGATGTTTCTTATTTCAGACTGCATGCAAATGTATTTACATTTTTTAAGTTGTTATAATTATTATTTAGTATCAATATGCTACATGCCTAAGAGCTGAGTGTTTCCTACATTTCATTATTGAATGAATTAATAATTTTAGGGTGATTGCACACCTATTCATGGCGGTAAAAGTTCTCTTTGTTCCCATTTTAATTACTACAAACTATCTACAGTATCTACTTACGTGTATGCATGTACATCAGAAAGGACTTTAAAAGTGTTATAAACAAGGAAATAAGTTACTGTAGAAATAAGCTTTTCTTTGCTTCCAAACATACATTTGACCAACAATAGAATATGGAATATTTTTTAAACACTAGTTTTAACAATACTGCAAATAATACTATATATAACACAAATGTACAAATATAGAAATGTCTGGAGTAAGATTTATTTCCTAATTTGTTTTTTTGCTACATTATATAATAATTATAAGATGTCATACTATAAATATTTGAACAACTAGATGTTATTTGGATATTCATTTACAAAATGATTGTACATTGTAACTAAAGTATGATGATTTTTTAGACTAAAATATAATTTTTATGGTTTATCAAACTAGCAGCATATTTAGCTATCTTTAAACACGTTGTATACGCTGTCCTACCATTACCTATGTAAACTTAATCAGAACTCCCTTTAAAAGCATAAACGACGAGTTAGTAATACCGTATTTTTCAGAGTATAAGTCGCTCTGGAGTATAAGTCGCACCGGCCGAAAATGCAAAATAAAGAAGGAAAAAAACATGTATAAGTCGTACTGGAATACAAGTCACATTTTTTGGGGAAATTTATTTGATAAAACCCAACACCAAGAATAGACATTTGAAAGGCAATTTAAAATAAATAAAGAATAGTGAACAACAGGCTGAATAAGTGTACCTTATATGACGCATAAATAACCAACTGAGAACGTGCCTGGTATGTTAACGTGACATATTATGGTAAGAGTCATTCAAATAACTATAACATATAGAACAGGGGTGCTCATTACGTCGATCGCGAGCTACCGGTCGATCGCGGAGGGTGTGTCAGTCGATCGCCAGCCAGGCATTAAAAAAATAGTCCCAAAAATGAGCGATCATAAATCTTCACTATGACGTCACTTTCGTCACTTGATTGACATTCACGGCACCCGAGGGTCTTCTGAGATGACGCTGGCTGCTGCCAGCTCAATAAAATTACCGACAGGAAGGCGAGAAACACTTTATTTCAACAGACTCAGGCACCGTACCTGTCGTCAAAACTCCAAAGACCGACTGCACAGATGCACAATAAAAGCGCTGCTTCATCCTGCCTGCGCTAACAAAATAAAAGTCTCAGAAAGCTGGCGTGCACAAGCTAGCAAGCTACGGAGTTTGCCGCCAATGTATTTCTTGTAAAGTGTATACAAAGGAGTATGGAAGCTGGACAAATAAGATGCCAAAAACCAACCACTTTCATGTGGTATTGGACAGAAAGGAGGAGTTTTTTTCTCCTCCATTTGAAAAAGCGGACGTTATCAGCACCACTGTCTGATTCCTATCAATGCAAGTCATCAGAATCAGGTAATACACCAACTTATATTCTTGTCTTCATGAAAGAAAGGAATCTATATGTGTTAAACATGCTTGTATTATCTTTAAACACCTTTAACTTGTTAACAATATTAACTATATGTGTTAAACATGCTTGTATTATCTTTAAACACCTTTAACTTGTTAACAATATTAACTATATGTGTTAAACATGCTTTTATTATCTTTAAACACCTTTAACTTGTTAACAATATTAACTATATGTGTTCAACATGCTTGTATTATCTTTAAACACCTTTAACTTGTTAACAATATTAACTATATGTGTTAAACATGCTTATATTATCTTTAAACACCTTTAACTTGTTAACAATATTAACTATATGTGTTAAACATGCTTGTATTATCTTTAAACACCTTTAACTTGTTAACAATATTAACTATATGTGTTAAACATGCTTGTATTATCATTAAACACCTTTAACTTGTTAACAAAAACATATATTTCATAAATAAGTAAATATAAATTATATATATGAATGAGGTAGATCCCCACGACTTGATCAATTGAAAAGTAGCTCGCCTGCAGAAAAAGTGTGAGCACCCCTGATATAGAACATGCTATACGTTTACCAAACAATCTGTCACTCCTAATCGCTAAATCCCATGAAATCTTATACGTCTAGTCTCTTACGTGAATGATCTAAATAATATTATTTGATATTTTACAATAATGTGTTCATAATTTCACACATAAATCGCTCCTGAGTATAAGTCGCACCCCCGGCCAAACTATGAAAAAAACTGCGACTTATAGTCCGAAAAATACGGTAGCTTAGTTTTTACACTTTGAAGTTTTACACAACTACAAAATCAAACTTCTTCTTCAAATGCTATACATATATTTTCACTAGCATAAAAATATGACAGTTGAAAATTGGATCGAGGCAAATTTTATGGACACTGGTCAAAAAATAATTTTCTGATGTGGTGACTTCAATGTTGACTTATTGAACTCTAATAAGCAAAAGTCCATTGAGGACTTAATTGATACAATATATAGCATCAGTTTATATCCTAAAATCACAAAGCCAAGCAGAATCACAGGACCCTGTGCCACGCTTATTGATCATATGGGAGTATATATAAAGTACGGGAGTATGATTGCTTTCAAAAATGAGCTGGAAAAGCAACATTGGGACAATGTGTACAATGAAAATTATGTTGAACCATGAGGTACATTTTTAAACACGTTCATAATGCTTTATGACAAACCTTGTCCATGGAAACAACTCAGTAGGAACCAGAAAAAAGAACAATCAACCATGGATGACAAAAGGGTTGACAATGCTTGTAATAAGAAGAATACATTATATAGAAAATGTATAACACAAAGAACCACAGAGGGAGAAAATATGTACAAAAAGTATAAAAACAAGCTGACTAACATACTAAGAACGCATAGAAAATAATATTATAGTCATTTATTAGACAGGAACAAAAACAATATGAGAGCAACATGGGGCCTCCTCAATTGCATTAATAAAAATGGCATTACAAGGGTTTGCCCCCAATACTTCTCAGACTGAAACATAAATAATGACAACATGAAAGAAGTAGTTGAAAGCGTCAATAATTACTTTGTAAATATTGACCCAAAATTGAAGGAAAGGTATCCAGACCCAGTGTCAATTGAGGACTTCTGTGAAAACCATAGATAGAAATCCCAACTCAAAGTTCCTCACAAAAGTGACATACTTACATACAGCAGGTATAGAAAACCTTGTTAGAGGTTGTTGGATGTTTTTTTAGCGGGCTTTTCCGGTGAATATATGTTTAGAATGCACATAAAATGAAAATATATCTGTTCTTATCTCAAATAAGGATTGTAAATGATGTGCAAAATAAATAAATAAAATAATTCCCCATTAAGCAAGCTATCAGAAAATTTGCATTTACATTTTTGGATCTTGTCCAAGGCATGTTAACAACTCCCTCTTCAAATGTATGTTGAACTCACCTGCCAATAAAGCAGCAGTTAATGTAAGGTTTAAAAAAATGGGTTGGGTGAAAATGAGAGCACAGGGCGAGGCATTCAACTTGTCAAGCTTCTGAAATTTGTTCTGGGAAATCTAGTACAGTGTATGCTCAAACACAACCTGCTCAGTGGCCTAGTGGTTATATATATATATATATATATATATATATATATATATATATATATATATATATATATATATATATATATATATATATATGTATGTATATATATATATATATATATATATATATATATATGTATACATATACACTGTATATGTATATATATATATATATATATATATATTAGAGATGCGCGGATAGGCAATTTACCTCATCCGCAACCGCGTCAGAAAGTCGTCATCCATCCGCCATCCACCCGATGTAACGTTTGATCAAAACTGCATCCGCCCGCCATCCGCCCGTTGTTATATATCTAATATTAATTAAAAAAAAAAAAAAGGGTGAAAACTACGCGAATTGCACCTTGTGCAGACAAAATGTTTCGATCGGACACGGAGGAATTAGCGATGTAAAAGACCACGTTGGGACAAAAAAACACAAGTCTAATGCCGTTGCTAGCGATACAAGTGGAAAACTTTCAACGTTTTTCGTCGCCCAAACAGATTCTTTGGATGTGATAAATGCCGAAGTTTTATTTACGGAGGCAATAATTGAGCATGGACTTCCAATCGCACTGGCTGATCACATGGGACAGTTAATAATGTAATGCAACCTTTAAAAATCATTACGCGGTGATCGCGATCCCAAAAATAAACTTTTCTTGCATGATAATGTCCAGAAAATTTCGCTTTATATTACTATAGAGTCCTTTTAACGAATGAGTTTGATGGTTTATCACAAACCTTAAATGAAATTCCATGGCCACCGTCCTGCTCTCTATATCAACCAGGGTGAGCCCCACCCCTTTCGTGAGCGCACTGTGCGCGGAGTGACCCCTGTTACGCGCCCCCGGCAACAGGGGTGGCAAGCAGGTAAGCTGCGCGGGCGGAGCGCGCGGAGTGACCCCTGTTACGAGCTCCCGGCCACGGGGGTGGCGGGCAGGTAAGCTGCTTACCTGCTGCGCGTGACGCCGGCCGCGGCGAAAGCGGACGAGGCGGGGTGTCGGTGCGGTGGGCGCGGTAGTGACCCTGGACGTGCGTCGGGCCCTTCTCGCGGATCGCCTCAGCTACGGCTCCCGGTGGGGCCCTCTCGGGGGAAGGGGCCTCGGTCCCGGACCCCGGCGAGGCGTCCCTTCTCCGCTCCGTAAAAGTGTCCATCTCTTTTCTTTTTTTTTCTTCTGTTGTGGCATATGCTGCAGGTGCCTGCTCGTTTTTGGTATGTGGGTAACAACATTTAACTATGTATATATATTTCCCAATTGGTTTAACTGCCACCCGCAAAAAAACAAAAACAAAAAAAAAACAAAAAAAAAAAAATCTAATTAATCCGCCCGACCCGACCCGCGAGCGGATAAAATCTTATTTTTTTTAATTTCATCCGCCCGATCCGCGGATAATCCGCGGACTCCGCGGTTGTGTCCGCAAACCGCGCATCTCTAATATATATATATATATATATATTAGAGATGCGCGGATAGGCAATTATTTCATCCGTAACCGCATCAGAAAGTCGTCAACCATCCGCCATCCACCCGATGTAACATTTGATCAGAACCGCACCCGCCCGCACCCGCCCGTTGTTATATATCTAATATAGACGATGCAAGGCATAAGTGAGGTTATAAAGCTTTTGCCTGTTAAAGAAAGGAGACTGATCCAATGCAGCACAGCAATTCGCGTGCCACGCTGTCACGACCCAGACGCACACCAGTGCGCAATCATATGGGAGCCGCGCTGAGCGCACCTCCAAGTGCGTCTCGCTGCCGGCGACGGCCGGGTATGGCCTAGTTGATTCGGCAGGTGGGTTGTTACACACTCCTTAGCGGGTTCCGACTTCCATGGCCACCGCGTCCTGCTGTCTATATCAACCAGGGTGAGCCCCACCCCTTTCGTGAGCGCACTGCGCGCGGAGTCACCCCTGTTACGTGCCCCCGGCAACAGGGGTGGCGGGCATGTAAGCTGCGCGGGCGGAGCGCGCGGAGTGACCCCTGTTACGAGCCCCCGGCCACGGGGGTGGCGGGCAGGTAAGCTGCTTACCTGCTGCGCGTGACGCCGGCCGCGGCGAAGGCGGACGAGGCGGGGTGTCGTGCGGTGGGCGCGGTGGTGACCCTGGACGTGCGTCGGGCCCTTCTCGCGGATCACCTCAGCTACGGCTCCCGGTGGGGCCCTCTCGGGGGAAGGGGCCTCGGTCCCGGACCCCGGCGAGGCGTCCCTTCTACGCTCCGTATAAGTGTCCATCTCTTTTTTATTTTCTTCTTCTGTTGTGGCATATGCTGCAGGTGCCTGCTCGTTTTTCGTATGTGGGTAACAACATTTAACTATGTATATATATTTCCGAATTGGTTTAACTTCCACCCGCCTGAATCTATTTAAAATCAATTTTTTTTAATTTCAACCGCCCGACCCGACCCGCGGATAAAATCTAATTTTTTTTTATTTCAACCGCCCGAACCGCGGATAATCCGCGGACTCCGCGGTTGTGTCCGCAAACCGCGCATCTCTAGTGTGTATATATATATATATATATATATATATATATATATATATATATATATATATATATATATGTGTGTATATGTATATATATATGTATGTATGTATATATGTATGTATGTATGTATGTATATATATATATATGTATGTATACACACACACACACACAGTATATATAAAATCCCTCGGGGGATTATTAAAGTATTTCTGATTCTGATATATGGTTTTAAAAGCCGGGACATGGAGAAGTTCCTGAAAACGTGATCTTGTGATCTGGGCACTCAGCCCTTGACAAAGAGAGTTATTTTTTATCTGAAAGTAAACATTGATGGCATGATCATTTACGCACTTTGGGAACGTAAGAGCATTTGCCTGAGACAGTACAGTACAATGATAGGAAGTCTTTTATAAACCTTTAATACATATATATATATATATATATATATATATATATATATATATATATATATATACACAGCCAGTAAATTAGAATATTTTGAAAAACTTGATTTATTTCAGTAATTGCATTCAAAAGGTGTAACTTGTACATTATATTTATTCATTGCACACAGACTGATGCATTCAAATGTTTATTTCATTTAATTTTGATGATTTGAAGTGGCAACAAATGAAAATCCAAAATTCCGTGTGTCACAAAATTAAAATATTACTTAAGGCTAATACAAGGCTTTAACCCGGCGCTCGGTTCATCCCGCAGCGCCAGTTCTGCTTGCCCCACCCCTTTCGTGACCGCACTGCGCGCGGAGTGACCCCTATTACACGCCCCCGGCAACGGGGGTGGCGGGCAGGTACGCTGCGCGGGCGGAGTGACCCCTGTTACGAGGCCCCGGCCACGGGGGTGGCGGGCAGGTAAGCTGCTTACCTGCTGCGCGTGACGCCGGCCGCGGCGAAGGCGGACGAGGCGGGGTAAACCATCACTGATGGTGGAAACTTTACACTAGACTTCAGGCAACGTGGATCCTGTGCCTCTCCTGTCTTCCTCCAGACTCTGGGACCTCGATTTCCAAAGGAAATGCAAAATTTGCATGGTTGGGTGATGGTTTGGGGTGCCATGTCATCTGCTGGTGTCGGTCCACTCTGTTTCCTGAGATCCAGGGTCAACGCAGCCGTCTACCAGCAAGTTTTAGAGCACTTCATGCTTCCTGCTGCTGACCTGCTCTATGGAGATGGAGATTTCAAGTTCCAACAGGACTTGGCGCCTGCACACAGCGCAAAATCTACCCGTGCCTGGTTTACGGACCATGGTATTTCTGTTCTAAATTGGCCCGCCAACTCCCCTGACCTTAGCCCCATAGAAAATCTGTGGGGTATTGTGAAAAGGAAGATGCAGAATGCCAGACCCAAAAACGCAGAAGAGTTGAAGGCCACTATCAGAGCAACCTGGGCTCTCATAACACCTGAGCAGTGCCAGAAACTCATCGACTCCATGCCACGCCGCATTAATGCAGTAATTGAGGCAAAAGGAGCTCCAACCAAGTATTGAGTATTGTACATGCTCATATTTTTCATTTTCATACTTTTCAGTTGGCCAACATTTCTAAAAATCCCTTTTTTGTATTAGCCTTAAGTAATATTCTAATTTTGTGACACACGGAATTTTGGATTTTCATTTGTTGCCACTTCAAATCATCAAAATTAAATGAAATAAACATTTGAATGCATCAGTCTGTGTGCAATGAATAAATATAATGTACAAGTTACACCTTTTGAATGCAATTACTGAAATAAATCAAGTTTTTCAAAATATTCTAATTTACTGGCTTTTACCTGTATATATATATATATATATTCAGGATTCAGGATGCTTTATTATTGTCCATTCTTAACATGTACAAGACATAGAAGAACTGAAATTACATTTTCGGCACAGTCCCACTAAGAGCAGACATACTGCACATTACAGGGAGACAAGAACAGGACCGCCAACGGATCAGCCACTTACGGCGCTCCTTAAAAAAGGTGGGAAAAATGTGATATTGGGGAAGGGGGGGAAGAGTAAAAAAAATATCAGTCAAAGGCTGGACCCTTGGGATGGGGTCCAGACTGAGTCCAAGAGGAAAAAAACTAATTTGCACACATAAACATGTTACATATAATCACAACAACTCGCAACAAAGCGCTACTCAGCCATCCATCATATATATATTTATTTATTTTTTCCCCCAAGATGGCGCCGCTGTATTGGCTGCTGGTGGCAGGAGCTCTGTGCTCTTGTGTTCCTGATGTTTCCCTCTTGTTTTCATGTGGGGTTTTTTTGCCTTTTGGTTCGGGACCCTTTGGGACTGTGTGACAAGGGGTGGCACTCTCGTGACTTCTGCGGTGCTTTTTTTGTGAACTTCTGGATCTGCCCCCTGGGAGCCTTTTGGCCATGGAGACCAGCTGCTGGGTCTCTGCCACACCAGAGTCCGTTTGAAGAGACTGGAGGAGATGCGGATGAAGAGACAGGGCTGCGGGGCTGGCGCTGAGCGCTGGGACGGACAAGCTTCACGGTGTCTTGGCTGAATGAGCAGGTATCGGACACCTCGGTCTCCTTGGAAGTATCCTCGCTCGACTGGACACTGGCCGAGAGTTGGTGGGCGGCCGAGGGTGGACTCTCTTGGTTGCTTTATTGGGTCTGCTTCTGTCTCTGGCCATGCTCCACCCACCCCAGCAAACGATGGCATGGAACACCGCAGAGGCCACCACAGTGGATATGTTTTTGTTTTGTTTTTTGTTGTTGTTTTATTTTTGTGCGTGCATGTAGAAGTGGCTGGTTGCATCAGCTCTGCTCTTTTAATGTCCTTTGTGTCTTTTGATGTTTCCCTCTTACACACGTTTATGTGTGCTATGGCTATGAGTTTTTTTCCCCCTTGGCCTCACTCTGGACCCCTCTCCAGAGGCCCCCCCACCCAGCATTTACCTGTTTCTCATCTTTTTTGTAAGGGGTGCCGGAAGTTGGCAGACCCATCAGCGATCCTGTTCTGTCTCCCTGTAATGTTTGTCTGATCTTAAATGGGATTGTGCTGAAAATCTTAATTTCCCCTCGGGGGATTATTAAAGTATTTCTGATACTGATTCTGATATATGTTTTTAAAAGCCGGGACATGGAGAAGTTCCTGAAAACGTGATCTTGTGATCTGGGCACTCAGCCCTTGACAAAGAGAGTTATTTTTTATCTGAAAGTAAACATTGATGGCATGATAATTTACGTACTTTGGGAACGTAAGAGCATTTGCCTGAGACAGTACAGTACAATGATAGGAAGTCTTTTATGAACCTTTAATGTCAGGCGTTGCATGTCACATGAGTGTAGGTAGGTGTGTGCACTACTGGGTACTTATAAGCAGAGTTGGGACTAAGAGTTGTAACTCCGTTAGTTTTGGCGGTAACTAGTAATCTAACGCGTTATTTTTTATATTCAGTAACTCATTTACCGTTACTACATGATGCGTTACTGCGTTATTTTACGTTATTTTTCATGTAGTATCGGCTAGAAACAGAAGATCTGAGTGTGTTTTATTGCAGCGCTGCGGTGGAAAAGAAAAGGCGTGCTTTGTGTGGGTGGGGGCGGGAGGACTCCCATACCGCAGTTGAGGAGCGCAGGGGAGACGTTCCTCCAGGGCCTATGTACGTCTTCGGGGCTAACAACCTTCACTTTACCCGGCAGTGGGTCTTTACAGCTGAGGGTGAATGACGAGACCGGCGGTTTGTTGCAACTTTGTGACTTTATTGGACGCAGCCATCCACCAAGCTAGAGCACCTGCATGCACTCACTGTCGCCGCTCGCTCACCTCTCTCGCCCACTTACTCACTGATGTCACTCACCTCACATGCTGTCATATCTTAAAGGGCCACACACACACACACACATACGCTACTCTCATAACAACTAACAAGACATCATGGCGAAGCCAGAAGTCGAGTTTTTTAACATGGAGACATTCTCAATACTTTTCTTTTGTCGAGCACAAAGAAAATAACATTTTAGTTAAATGTAAGTTGTGTCTTGGATCAAAGATCCTATCTACTTAAAGTTAAAGTGCCATTATGTTGCAGCTATTTAAAATAGTTTTGTCAATTTGTTCTGGCCTGAAATAAATTGGCCCTTTGAAACTTATCTTTGTCTTTGTGTGTTGTATGTAGACCACATTGCTTAGCAGAGTTCAGTGATGCAAATGCATGTCAAGTTGATCAACACATTGTATTATTCTCCAGTGCAATAACAGTACTGAAATGAAAGCTAAAAGGGCATTAATGGGAGCCTTAAAAAAAAAGGGGGAAAAAATAACTAACTAAATAGTTACTTTTCACAGTAGCGCATTACTTTTTGGTGTAAGTAACTGAGTTAGTAACTGAGTTACTTTTGAAATAAAGTAACTAGTAACTGTAACTAGTTACTGGTTTTCAGTAACTAACCCAACACTGCTTATAAGTAGGGATGATACTCGAAACCGGTTTTCCTGGTTGTTCGATAAGAAAAGAACCGAGTCCTCGGACTCGAATCTCTTTTTGAGAACCGATACCCGTTATCGAGACCACTATAGTAAAGAAAAAGAGTTGGTTCTTTTTTCGAATACCGTCCAGACCAGAAATGCTCCTTCTTTTTTTAGTTTTAACTTTTCATTTTTTAGCATTGTAACCACATTTGCAAACAACTTTTCTCTTCATAGAATTTTCTTTCAAAGAAGAAATAAAGGGCAAAAATGTCAAAGCATCATAACAAACAGTTATGTCAAATAGCAGCAGAAGTGCACTTTTTGGAGAGCTGTATTATTTTACGTTTTGTGCCCAAGGGACTGATTTTATTTAACACTATATTATTGTTTATACACCTATAGTGATCACAGAGACAGGTTGTTTTTGTGTTACTGTATATATTTGATTTCTGAAAAATCCCACTTAATATACTTTGGGTAACAACAGTCAATATTTATTTATTTTTTTTTTTTTTTTTAGGGGGGTAACAGTCAATATTTATTTATTTATTAGATTTAATTTTTTTCTTATATAATAAAAGTGAGCTTTTGTTAAACCAAAAATGGTGTGTTTTTGTCCATATACAACAACCTATCTGGACTCGAGAAGAGAATCGATAAGGAATCGGTTCGATAAGAGGATTCGATAATAGGCTCGAACTCGATAATTTCTTATCAAACATCATCCCTGCTTATAAGAGAACATACACACCTGTGAGACAGGATAGAGTAGGAGATACGTTTGGGTGCCACTCAATTTGTTTACCGCTTTACTTTATTAAGTGATCATATTTTGTAAACAAGTTAAATCCACATCAAACTACACTCAGGAGTCAAGCACGTCAATCAAAAGAAAAAATACATTCTTATCCCTCCAGCAACCAAAACTGGGAAAGGAGGTCGCTACACAAATTAAACAAATTTGTTTATCCTCGCTCTCAGGTGTATATGCTCTCCTTAAGTACCTTAATCCACAAACCCACTAGTGCACACACCCACCTATAGCTTCATGTATTGTTTCCTGTTGGTTAAATAGCTTCTTAACCAGTTCAAGACCTGATGCCAAACCGTTATACACAGTTAATTAGAATATTATGACTAATTGTGATTTATTGTGTCAAATTATAGACTTTTGTTAAGTCTATAAACAGTGCAGCTGCACACTGTTTACCATCTATTGTATTGGTGATCTCTTCCTTTGTTGTAATGAATACCATCAATTAAGGGCTAGGCGATATGGACGATAAAGTATATCTTGATATATTTTTACTTAAACTCGATATTCGATATAAATCTCGATATATTTTTCGGTGAAAGTATACATATGAAGATATTCATTTTTGAGCGAGAAACTGTTTAAGTAGTACATAATTACATAACATAAATAAATAGAAAAATATTCTTTCTATATAAAATAAATACAAATAATACAATGTATCAAACTCAGATAAAAAAAAATACATTTGCAGGCAGGCACTTTGTGATTTCACTTCCTGGTTCGATGACCCGCCCTATCTTGCCTCTGATTGGCCTGTCCCTAACCAATCGTGACTCATCATAATAAACAACCTGTTCTTATCAACAAGCAACATCAGTGTGTAAAGGATATCACCACATGGGCTCAGGAACACTTCAGAAACCCACTGTCAGTAACTACAGTTGGTCGCTACATCTGTAAGTGCAAGTTAAAACTCTCCTATGCAAGGCGAAAACCATTTATAAACAACACCCAGAAACGCCGTCGGCTTCGCTTGGCCTGAGCTCATCTAAGACGGACTGATACAAAGTGGAAAAGTGTTCTGTGGTCTGACGAATCCACATTTCAAATTGTTTTTGGAAACTGTGGACGTCGTGTCCTCCGGACCAAAGAGGAAAAGAACCATCCGGATTGTTGTAGGCGCAAACTTGAAAAGCCAGCATCTGTGATGGTATGGGGGTGTATTAGTGCCCAAGGCATGGGTAACTTACACATCTGTGAAGGCGCCATTAATGTTGAAAGGTACATACAGGTTTTGGAGCAACATATGTTGCCATCCAAGCAACGTTACCATGGACGCCCCTGCTTATTTCAGCAAGACAATGCCAAGCCACGTGTTACATCAACGTGGCTTCATAGTAAAAGAGTGCGGGTACTAGACTGGCCTGCCTGTAGTCCAGACCTGTCTTCCATTGAAAATGTGTGGCGCATTATGAAGCCTAAAATATCACAACGGAGACCCCGGACTGTTGAACAACTTAAGCTGTACATCAAGCAAAAATGGGAAAGAATTCCACCTGAGAAGCTTAAAAAATGTGTCTCCTCAGTTCCCAAATGTTTACTGAGTGTTGTTAAAAGGAAAGGCCATGTAACACAGTGGTGAACATGCCTTTCCCAACTACTTTGGCACGTGTTGCAGCCATGAAATTCTAAGTTAATTATTATTTGCAAAAAAAAAATAAAGTTTATGAGTTTGAACATCAAAAATCTTGTCTTTGTAGTGCATTTAATTGAATATGGGTTGAAAAGGATTTGCAAATCATTGTATTCCGTTTATATTTACATCTAACACAATTTCCCAACTCATATGGAAACGGGGTTTGTATTAGAAATGGCAACAGCGGAGGATGAATGTCACATAACAAGAAGATAGAGAAAAAGAAGAAGCTTCACGGACTACAAAGGCAGATGCCCGCAATTTTTCAGGACTTATGCAGATCCCAAATACAGATCAGCAGGTACCAGAAGGTAAGAAAAGTTGCTTTTGCGTAATATTGCAAAACAAAACGCCAGATAATATGTCTTACCTTATACAGACACCATAATAATACTCCAATGATAAAGCACATCAAGCGGTGCGGCTTCATCGCTTACCAAAGTCGTACTAAAACATTTTGATAGATTTTCGAGCGCCGTGTGTAATGTACTATATTTTCAATGGAACATATAAAATGCCTGTGTTGTTTACTTGAGTCATATTGCCATCATAGTGCAGTCTACACATAACTCTTATGTTTGACTGCCATCTACTGGTCACACTTATTACACCATGTACCAAATAAAATTGCTTCGAGGTCAGTAAGCAAAATCCGAATTATTCTGTACTTTAGGCCCACCAGGTTATAAGGCGCACTGTCGAGTTTAGAGGAAAAAATTATTTTGCCTTATAGTCCGGAAAATGCGGTATTTACCATTGATTATTGATGACTGATTATTTCTGTCACGTCTGTGATGAACATGGAGTTGGCATTTCTGTCTATGCTATCGTTCAAGTCCTCATCTGACGCAGGATCTGGAATCCTTTCCTACAGATTGGCAGGCTTTAGGGCCGGGGGTCATGGACACGGTTGGGCGTTGAGCATTGATGGGAACCGGGTCTTACATTCCGATTCTCACAGAATTGTACACATTTTTAAATGCCAATTTCTATTTATGATGCTCAGTCAACCAAACGTAATAATTAGCTGCCACAGAGGTAGCTAACTGTCAATCTCCATTAACAGTGTGTAGCCGCTCCTATGTCAACAATTCTCCATTTAGGTAAATAAACTGCAGTTCATACGTTGTACTATCACTGGAAAAATGGAGGACGAGGCTAAACACAGAAAAAGAGCAAGCAGGAGCAGGCAAGCTAAAAACAACAAGTGATTATTACATTTTAACAGAAGTTTAGATAGAACATGTTGAAACAGAAAATAAGCAGATATTAACAGTAAATGAACAAGCAGATTAATCATTCATTTTCTACCACTTGTCTTTAATAATGTTGACAAAATAATAGAATGATAAATGATGACAATATGTAACTGCATATGTCAGCAGACTAAATTAGGAGCCTTTGTTTGTTTACTTACTACTAATAGACAAGTTGTCTAGTATGTTCACTATTTTATTTAAGGACAAACTTGCAATAAGAAACATATGTTTAATGTATCGTAAGATATTTTTGTTAAAATAAAGCCAATAATGCAATTTTTTGTGGTCCCCTTTATTTAGAAAAAGTATCAAAAAGTACCGAAATACATTTTGATACCGGTACCAACATATTGGTATCGGGACAACACTATTGTATACTGACGATTGTTTATGGGTTTTAATGTTTTTATGTTTTGTGTATGTTTGTTTCATCTAATCCTAATCTTAACCCTAACCCAAAATACGAAAAAAATAGAGTTACATTTTCTGCTGAATGAATGAATGAGTCTACCAAGACGGAGGATTATTTATACAAGCTCAACATTGTCCATAAACTGGATTTTTAGAGCAAACAGAAGGTGAAAGCCACACAAATTGTATTATTTTTTGTGTGCTCCTGAGTTATGTGGCTGATCAATTTAAATTCATCATAATTTATTGAGTTCATTCAATTCTGTTTTTTTGTATCTAATGGTTCAAGACCAGTTACAGACCAAAATATATATAAATAAGGTTAATATTTGTTGTAAGTTGATCTACAGCTCTTTTTTGTTTTCTTTCATGTTAATAAGGATACAATGTTATGCGGAGGTGTATTTGTAACAATTTTATAGACAAATTATACTAATTATAGCCGCGGCGGAGAGTGGAGTGGCGTGAAGTGTTTTTTCAGAAATTGTAACAGAAATAATTGAGAACCACAGACTTACACAAATAAGATCATTAAAAAATGATTAATGCCTTTCAATAAAAACCGTTGATCAATAAAAAAGACGGCGTAGATGAATAGCGCAATTATTAAAATTGGACCAATTATCGTTCATGTATAAGTGAACGATAATAATTAACTTGTGCAATACCTTTTGCAGAGGTATTGCACAAGTGAGGTTCAAGTAGAAGTTGAAGTATGCTAATCAACAGAAGCGGTTTGTCAAGTTCAAGTGAAGACTCTGACATGAAAGTTCATTACAGCCAATTATCCTCTGAAGACTTTTAGTCATTTATTAGCTGTAGGATCATTTTAGCATTGACTGAAGAACTAAAGTAACTGAAGCACTTATAAAAGAAGGCTTGGTGTCGTACATCAACTCAAAAACAAACAAGTTTGTGTCAGCGTTTTATTTACGAAAAATATTGTAGTACCGACCTTTTATGATAGGATTCTTTCTCAAATCCAATAAAAAGTCTCATATTTACACATATCCTGTTGTTTATGTTTTGGAGATAGAGGTGTTCCCATTAGGGTTTTATGCTGCCGATTCCGATACGGATCATGCGAATCGGCCGATACTATTAACTGTATTTTTGTTTTAATATATTGAGATGGCGGCAGCGGTATGAAGGAGGCAGAATGACAAATATAGCACATGTATAGCTAGCAGGCAGGAATGTGACACACACACGCACATTCTTGTATTTGTTACCTTCTTGAGACCTCCGAAAAAATGCCTACCTCTTTAGGACCACCCTTTATAGATATATAAACATTAGTATTTACAACATTAATAACATATACATACTGTGCAAATATAAAAAAGCTTGTTGTGGAAAAATTTCAAAAGAAAAAGGTCCCAATTTCACAAGAAAAACGAAGAATTTTGGCATTATAATAAAAGTCGTAATTTTACTCAACGCAAGTAAACATTTTACCAAAAAAAATGAATATTTGTGCAGTATTATGACAAGTTGGAATTTTACTCAATAACAGTCGCAATTTTACAAGAAAAGCTTAACATTTTGGCAATTTTATGAAAAGAGTCGTAATTTTACTCGACAAGTCACAATTTTATAGGAAAACTTAAAAATGTTGGCAATATTATAACAATAATCAGAATTTTACTTGGCAAAATTATGACAAAAGTCATAATTTTACTCGAAAAATGTCAGTATTTTACAAGAACAAAAGAATTGGCAATATTGTGATAAATCAGAATTTTAGATGACAAATGTCACCATTTTGCATTAAAAAGTAATAATTTCAAGAGAAAATATTGCAATATTACAGAAACAGAAAGAATATGAGAAATTGTTCCCGATTTTATAAGAAAAAAGTTGACGAGGTCGGGTCGCGGGGGCAGCAGCCTAAGCAGGGAAGCCCAGACTTCCCTCTCCCCAGCCACTTCGTCCAGCTCCTCCCGGGGGATCCCGAGGCGTTCCCAGGCCAGCCGGGAGACATAGTCTTCCCAACGTGTCCTGGGTCTTCCCCGTGGCCTCCTACCGGTCGGACGTGCCCTAAACACCTACCTAGGGAGGCGTTCGGGTGGCATCCTGACCAGATGCCCGAACCACCTCATCTGGTTCCTCTCCATGTGGAGGAGCAGCGGCTTTACTTTGAGCTCCCCCTGGATGACAGAGCTTCTCACCCTATCTCTAAGGGAGAGCCCCGCCACCGGGTGGAGGAAACTCATTTCGGCCGCTTGTACCCGTGAGAAAAAGACTGCTTTTAGTTATTTTTTTTGTTCTGTAATTGGTTTTTAATCATTATTTACTTCAAGTTATTACAGTATGTCTCTATGTACATATTCATTAATTATCTTAAATTAATTTTGGCCAAAGGGGGCGCGTTTCAATTTCTTACACCCACTTGTTGTTTTATATGTTGGCCGGAGGGGCGCACTTGAAATTTGTACACACACTTGTTATTTCATATGTTGACTAGAGGGGGAGCACTTTTAAAACCGACACACTAATTTTGATAGATTTCACCACCAGGGGTCCAAATGAGACTATCTCTATTAGATGCAATGGTTTTCTGTATATGGACCATGATTTATGTCCTAACTTGTTCAATGGTCCTCATATGGAAGGTACTTTTCCTTGTTGATGTCTCAAGAAGGGTAGAAATACAACACACACACACACACATCTCTTCGTAAACTTCCTGCTCTCTTCTTCGATCCCAGACCAGGTCTAACACTGCAAGCTAGCCCGCCACTGACCTCTGCAGCCCACACCAGGTAATTACAGTTCACAAAATCTTTGATACATTTCAGTCCTGTTATTGTCAGGTACATTAGACAGAAACTGCTCTTCTCAGGGTCTCCAATGACATCATGATATGGCCTCTGATGCTGGTACATGTACAATACTGGTTCTGCTCTCGTTACTACTCCCACTCGTCGTCTCCCACCTTCTGGCACGCTGACCACCGCCTCCGCCGCTCGGCCCATCTCGCCGTCCTCCAGCTCATCCTCGAGTGCCTCTCTCTGTTCGCAGTAGCGCAAACCTTTATTTATTATCTTCGACCCAACTCTCTCGCTTGAGTTACACATTAAGAGTGTTACTACAACGGCCTTCTTTCATCTCTGTAATATCGCTAAAATTCGTTCCATTTTGTCCATCAGCGACGCTGAGATCATTATTCATGCGTTCGTTACGTCTCGTCTCGATTAATGTAACGTATTATTTTCGGGTCTCCCTATGTCTAGCATTAAAAGATTACAGTTGGTACAAAATGCAGCTGCTAAACTTTTGACAAGAACAAGAAACTTTGATTATATTACGCCTATACTGGCTCACCTGCACTGGCTTCCTGTGCACTTAAGATGTGACTTTAAGGTTTTACTACTTACGTATAAAATACTACACGGTCTAGCTCCATCCTATCTTGCTGATTGTATTGTACCATATGTCCCGGCAAGAAATCTGCGTTCAAAGAACTCCAGCTTATTAGTGATTCCCAGAGCCCCACAAAAGTCTGCGGGCTATAGAGCGTTTTCTATTCGGGCTCCAGTACTATGGAATGCCCTCCCGGTAACAATTAGAGATGCTACCTCAGTAGAAGCATTTAAGTCCCATCTTAAAACTCATTTGTATACACTAGCCTTTAAATAGACCCCCTTTTAGACCAGTTGATCTGCCGTCTCTTTTCTGCTCTGCCACCCTCTCCTGCGTGGAGAGGTTATTAGGTGACCACAGATGACGTCTCTGCGCTGCTGGCTTGTCTCCACTCAAGATGATCCCCTGCTGGCCCCACTATGGACTGGACTCTCACACTATTAACTTGATCCACTCGACGTCCATTGCACCGGTCGCCCAGGGGGGATGGGCGGTCGATGGTCTTCTATAGCAGTGTTTTTCAACCACTGTGCCGCGGCACACTAGTGTGCCGTGAGATACAGTCTGGTGTGCCGTGGGAGATTATGTAATTTCACCTATTTGGATTAAAAATATTTTTTGACAACCAGTAATTATAATCTGCAAATTATGTGGCGTTGTTGTGTGTCGGTGGTGTCCAGAGCTCGGCAGCGTAACCGTGTAATGCTCTTCCATATCAGTAGGTGGCAGCCGATAGCTACTTGCTTTGTAGATGTCGGAAACAGCGGGAGGCAGTGTGCAGGTAACAAGGTGTCTAATGCTTAAACCAAAAATAAAGAAAAGGTGAGTGCCCCTAAGAAAAGGTATTGAAGCGTAGGGAAAACTATGCAGAACGAAACTAAAACTGAACAAAAACAAAATGCTGGACGACAGCAAAGACTTACTGTGGAGCAAAAACAGCATCCACAAAGTACATCGGAACATGACATGACAATCAACAATGTCTCCACAAAGAAGGATGAAAATCACTTAAATAGTCTTGATTGCTAAAACAAAGTAGATGCGGGAAAATATCACTCAAAGGAAGACATGAAACTGCTACAGGAAAATACCAAAAAAAGAGAAAAAGCCACCAAAATAGGAGCGCAAGACAAGAACTGAAACACTACACACAGGAATACAGCAAAAAACTCAAAATAAGTCACGGCGTGATGTGACAGGTTGTGACAGTACACCTACTTTGAGACAAGTTCTATAGTGATGCATGCTTGGTTATGGTTTAAAGTCATATCCAACAATTGCGACGACGACTTTTTACTGTCAACTGAGTTTCGTTTTTTAAATGATTTCTGCTGGCGGTGTGCCTCCGGATTTTTTCAATGAAAAAAATGTGCCTCGACTCAAAAAAGGTTGAAAAACACTGTTCTATAGTAATAGATACCAACCAACCGACCTCGGGTCTATGTCTGATACTACAGATGGCAACGAGCACTGTGATGAACAGACTTAAACACCTGGTCGGCCTCTTGGTACTGTGCACAACTGCTTCACCTCTGGTCTCACAGACAGACCTTTCATAGTAAGTTTGGATACATGGTCCTGTAAGATCCATAAAATGACAAGTTGGGTATGCCCCGTTTTTTCATCTGTACAAAAAATACCTGACTAAAACCCGTGTTTTATCACCTCAAGAATATACCATCCAAAATCCATGCTTCCATCACCAGCCAGTGCGTACAGTGCACACTTAGATACTGCCTCCCATTTCTCTGCAGGTTTTAAAGACTCCAGAGAGTTTTAAATTCAACTATACTGAGTTATTGGACTTAGTGGCCCCGGTCAAAGTAAAGCTTGCTTAACCAGTTCTAAACCTTTGCGAAATTAGTGCAGGTTGGCCAAAATAAGATGGAAAAAAGACAAAGCTCCAGGTGTCCCAAGAAATGTTTAAAGACTGTTTTTAAAATACCTAAAAAAAAACATGTTTTCTACTCCCTAATTGACACTGACACTAGTCAGATTTACAAACATACAGTATGATGCTAAGTCAATGACTCACAAGCAATGTTCCCTCTAATTTTTAATGTTTGTGAGCAAACGCACAAACTCCCTGAGCATTCAGTGGAGCGCATGTGAGCAACATCAGACGTGCACACTGTGGCCACACCAGCGTCACACCTGTCCCAAACCTGACATCATAACAATTTAAATGTTTTATTGAAATAATTTTCTGATATAAGTGCTTTTGCCCTCTTAGAATGACAATAACAAAAAAACATGTTTTTCATGACCTATGTGCTAGTGTTGTATGTCTGGCTGCGGGTCCTGCCTTTAAAAGAAATGTTACCCCTTTCAGAGATTACATTTAGTTCCTGTAACTTTCTGTCTGTAAAATACATGTTTTTATTAGCATTTATGAAATCTAGTGACAATATTTCATGAATAATATCCTTAGATTAACATTCTTAATAAATGGCAGTAAAATAAGCACACATCTGATTGAGGAGTCAGAGTGTTACAATCTGGCATTTACACATTGTGTGGCGTTGGGGTTGTCCGTCTTTTTGTGTGGCCATAAACGCAGCACTGGCTAAGTGCCATGAGTGCGTGTGTTGGTGCAGGTGAGACAGAGCGAGCGGCTTCTGTTGAAACGACGGATTACAAAGTTGGTTTAAGCCTGGTTTGTATGGCAGAAAATGACCAGTTTTTATAGATAAAAGTTTTTTTACTCATGTTTTTGGTGTGATTACAAACAGTTTTGCTCAATAAAGTGATTGATGTAATTCCTGTCCGTAAAGTGTCTCGACAGACGATAATTGAACTGTGTTGACAAAGATTGTTTTATTCATTGGGGCCACTCTTGTTGTCACTTGTCACTCATAGAGTTGCATTGCAAAATCCATCCCATCCATCCATTTTCTACCGCTTATTCCCTTTTGGGGTCGCGGGGGGCGCTGGAGCCTATCTCAGCTACAATCGGGCGGAAGGCGGCGTACACCCTGGACAAGTCGCCACCTCATCGCAGGGCCAACACAGATAGACAGACAACATTCACACTCACATCCACACACTAGGGCCAATTTAGTGTTGCCAATCAACTTATCCCCAGGTGCATGTCTTTGGAAGTGGGAGGAAGCCGGAGTACCCGGAGGGAACCCACGCAGTCACGGGGAGAACATGCAAACTCCACACAGAAAGATCCCGAGCCCGGGATTGAACCCAAGACTACTCAGGACCTTCGTATTGTGAGGCAGATGCACTAACCCCTCTGCCACCGTGAAGCCCGCATTGCAAAATCATACAGAATAAATTGTAATGTGTTTATTTTGTTTAAAGTTCAGATGGGATTTTTGATTTTCTGCGTGGCATTAATTTGCTGTGCGCAGAGGACGCGTGAGCAGTGCGCAATTGCGCAGGTGCGCACTTTAGAGGGAACGTTGCTCACTGCTGCGCCAGGTCCACTGCTAACCACATTGTGAAGTATGCGGACGACACGACAGTAGTGGGCCTCATCCGTGACAACAATGACATGGACTACAGGGAGGAGGTGAAATATCTGGTTGACTAGTGCAGAACCAACAACCTGGTCCTGAATGTCAACAAGACCAAGGAGATCATCGTTGACTTCAGGAAGCACCAGTCCAGCCACGCTCCACTCTACATCAACGGCACAGCGGTGGAGATAGTAAGCAGCACCAAGTTCCTGGGGGTGCAGATAACTGACAATATAACCTGGTCCCTACACACCGGAGCTCTTGTAAAAAGAGCTAAGCAGCGCATGCACTTTTTGCGTCGGATGAAAAGAGCACAGCTCCCTCCCCCCATTCTACAGAGGCAATATAGAGAGCCTGCTGACCAACAGCATCTCTGTCTGGACTGGAGCCTGCAGTGCCTCAGACTGGAAGTCTCTCCAGAGAGTGGTGAGGACGGCGGAAAAGATCATCAGGACTCCTCTTCCTCCTATCCAGGAGATCGCAAAAAGCCGCTGCCTGACCAGGGCTCAGAAAATCTGCAAAGACTCCTCCCACCCCCACCAAGGACTGTTTTCGCTGCTGGACTCTAGAAAGAGGTTCCGCAGCCTCCGAAGCAGAACCTCCAGGTTCTGTAACAGCTTCTTCCCTCAAGCTGTAAGACTCTTGAACGCATCATAATTAAATTATCCCCTCAACTCCCCCCAAAATGAATTAACTCGCTGGAATAAAAAAGACAATATAACATACATCCATAAACGTGGACGCATGTGAAAAAGTGCAATATATTTATCTGTACAGCAATCTATTTATGTATATATATTTATACATATTTATTTATTTTATATATATATATATATATATATATATATATATATATATATATATATATATATATATATATATATATATATATATATATATATATATATATATATATATATATATACATATATATATATATATATATATATATATATATTATTTACATACATTTATTTATTTATATATGCACCTTATTGCTTTTTTATCCTGCACTACCATGAGCTTATGTAACGAAATTTCGTTCTTATCTGTGCTGTAAAGTTCAAATTTGAATGACAATAAAAAGGAAGTCTAGTCTAGTCTAGTCAGATTTACAAACATGACAGTATGATGCAATGGCACCGGCTCAAAATCACAAAAACACACAGTATGATGCTAGAATAAAATATTTAAACACACTTAACACACAATTAACACAGCAATGCAGAGCAGACCCTAACCGGTGGTCGGCAACCCAAAACATTAAAAGAGCCATATTGGACCAAAAATACAAAAAAGAAAATCTGTCTGGAGCTGCAAAAAATATAAAGCCTTATTATATACGTGTTTTAATGAAGGCAACACATGACGTAAGTGTCTATATTACCTATTATAGCCTACTATTAAAATGACTGTCGCAGGCTGAAGCCAATCTTCGTTGACAAAAATGTTGAAATGTAATATTTATTCTACACATTTTTACTACATTAGAAACCATTAGTAAATCAGAGGCTACTCAGAAGGTGAGATAACTCCTGGAAATTACTGGCTTTTAATGGCCAAAAGTATAGATTTGTGTGTCCAAGTTAAAGGAAATTTGCAGGCTGTCTTCTTTTAATAGATTTATTACAATCTTTGGCAAGCTAGGTAATGTTTGCTGGGGTCTGGAACAACATGGCACACAAACAACTATCTGAAATGTAGCCAATATTACATACAAATAATGTGTCATGAGACATGCAAAACTAAATTATATACAAAGAGGATACAAGTAAAGGATATTAAATGAGCTCAAATATACCTACAAATGAGGCATAATGATGCAATATGTACATACAGCAAGCCTAAATAGCATGTTAGCATTAATTAGCTTGCAGTCATGCACTGACCAAATATGCCTGATTAGCACTCCAACAAGTCAATAAAATCAATAAAGTGCACCTTTGTGCATTCAATAACACAGCATAAAACTTTTGGTGGACAAAATGACATTTGTTTAAACTGTTGCGTCACAGTCCACACTATGGTGAGTTCAAGAACCGCCGAAATTAGTAGGACAAAACGATGTTCACCAGGAGTCTCATCATTGAAGCATACACACAAACATATTAAACAGTGGGCTTTTTAACAATTGGGAAGGTTTGTGTCATGGTTGTTCTGAAATAAAAAACATACTAAAACAAAAATATATTTTCCCCCCCATCTTTTTCCATTTTCAATCCTTTTTTGAAAATGTTCCAGGGGGCCGCTTGGGCGGCACTAAAGAGCCGCACCGCGGGTTGCTGACCCCCGCACTAGACCAGTGTTTTTTAACCACTGCGCCGGGGCACACTCATGTGCCGTGAGATACAGTCTGGTGTGCCGTGGGAGATTGTCATGTCACCTAATTTGATTAAAAACATTTTTTTGCAAACCAGTATTTATAATTTGCAAATAATGTGCCGTTGCTGTACTGTCTAGAGCTCGGCAGAGTAACCATGTAATACTCTTTCATATCAGTAGGTGGCAGCAGGTAGCTAACTGCTTTGTAGATGTCGGGAATATGGTTTGTCGTGATCACAACATGCAGACGGTATCTAATAGGGCTGCAGCTAACGATTATTTTTCTATCGATTAATCTATAGATTATTTTTTTCGATTAATCGGTTAATCTATAGATTATTTTTTCGATTAATCTATAGATTATTTTTCCTTTTACCGATTTTTTTTTTATTTAAAATGAAGAGGAAAAAATAAATGTAGGCCAGTTTTTTCAAAAGGCATGGCTTTTATTTACAAAAAAAAAAGTATGGCCACTCAGTCAACATTGACAACAACATGACAAAATATTCTGTAACAATGTAAACATTTAAAACTTTTAACATTTAACAAAATTAAAAGTAGCTTATTTGCTTTTTAATGTGCAAATATAAAAGTAAACATCCAGTGCAAATCTTAATATTCTGGAATAGTATAAGCATTTCAAAAGTAAAAGTATTGCTTATTTTGCTTTAAAATGTGCAAAAATAAAGATAAACATCCAATACAAAAAAGTGCAAAACGGAAATATTCTGTAACAAGTGTAAACATTTCAACAAAAGTAAAAGTATTGCTTATTTGCTAAAATGTGCAAAAATAAAGCTAAACATCCAATACAAAAAAGTGTACAGTGTAAACATTTCAACAAAAGTAAAAGTATTGCTTATTTTGCTTAATAACACAACAATGATAGTATGATTAAAGTGAAAGTTAATTGTTCGTTTGTACATAGTATATGTAACTGTTAATGTTGTAAAAGGTATTTGCACAACTAATTAACGTTAGCGTTTGTGACACGTCTTGTGCCGTGGGGTTCTTTCAGGACCGACAGACTGAACGCCAGACGGCTTTGCCAGGTTTACAATCTTTTAATTTTACACAAAGTCTTTTCTCTCCCAACTGCGCGGATCGCGCACCTGGGCACGATTGCGGCGTCGCTCCCGGCGCGCCCCGCCTCGCCGCTCGCTCGCCGCCGCCGCCTCTCCACAGCGTTAAAGAGGAGCGCGTCTTTGTAAACACTGAACAGGCACGCCAAACGCGCCTCTCAGAGCGAAACGGTGCTTTAGTTTATGAATTTACAACGCAGATACAAATGACACATTCATGTTTTTGTGTAATAATGACAACGTATACGCACGCGGACGATTGACTTGTTGATGGTGATGGCAAGAACGCTGTCGGGGGTTTTCTTTTCAAATGTTCGTTCATAGCCGTTGTGCTGCTATGATAGGCCATTTCCGCTCGACACAGTGTGCATACAACAACATTATTAGGCCGTTTATTGAAATACTCCCACACTTTTGACGACTTTTGGCGTGCTTTTTTCCCCTCGCTCGCATCGTCTGCTTTGCGCTCCGCCATGACAGTAAAGTAGAGTGACGTAAATATGCGACGCGCCGACGCACAAAAACGGCGTCGACGTATTTACGTAACCGATGACGTCGACTAAGTCGACGCGTCGTTTCAGCCTTAGTATCTAATACTTAAACCAAAAATAAACAAAAGACGAGGGCCGCTAAGAAAAGGCATCGAAGCTTAGGGATTAGGGGTGTGGAAAAAAATCAATTCGAATTCGAATCGTGATTCTCACGTTGTGCGATTCAGAATTGATTCTTTTTTTTTTTTTCTTTTTTTTTTTTTTTTTTCATTTTATTTATTTATTTTTTTAAATTTATCAATCCAGCAAAACGATACCCAGCAATACCATAACAATGCAATCAAATTCCAAAACCAAACCCGACCCAGCAAAACTCAGAACTGCAATAAACAGAGCAATTGAGAGGAGACACAAACACGGCACAGAACAAACCAAAAGTAGTGAAACAAAAATGAATATTATCAACAACAGTATCAATATTAGTTACAATTTCAACATAGCAGTGATTAAAAATCCCTCATTGACATTATCATTAGACATTTATAAAAAAATTAAAAAATGAATAGTGTCACAGTGGCTTACACTTGCATCGCATCTCATAAGCTTGACAACACACTGTGTCCAATATTTTCACAAAGATAAAATAAGTCATATTTTTGGTTCATTTAATAGTTAAAACAAATTTACATTATTGCAATCAGTTGATAAAACATTGTCCTTTACAATTATAAAAGCTTTTTACAAAAATCTACTACTCTGCTTGCATGTCAGCAGACTGCTGAAATCCTATGTATTGAATGAATAGAGAATCCTTTTGAATCGGGAAAATATCGTTTTTGAATCGAGAATCGCGTTGAATCGAAAAAAAATCGATACCAAGAATCGATATTGAATCGATTCGTGGGACACCCAAAAATTCGCAGTCCTATTAGGGATGTCTATGCAGAAAACGAAACTAATACTGAACTGGCTACAAAGCAAACAAAACAAAATGCTGGACGACAGCAAAGACTTCCAGCATGTGGAGCACACAGCGTCCACAAAGTACATCCGTACATGACAATCAACAATGTCCCCACAAAGAAAGATAAAACAACTTAAATAGTCTTGATTGCTACAACAAAGCAGGTGCGGGGAATAGCGTTAAAGGAAAACATGAAACTGCTACAGGAAAATACCAACAAAGCAGGAAAAGCCACCAAAATAGGAGCGCAAACTCAAAATAAGTGATGTGACAGGCAGGCCCGGCCCTAACCAATCTGGCGCCCTAGGCAAGATTTTAGGTGGCGCCCCCCCACATCGGCAGTGAAGTGTATATACTCACAAGAAACCGAATAGCTTTGTCTTTGACCTTTTTTTTTACTTACAACCAGAGGTGGGTAGTAACGCGCTACATTTACTCCGTTACATCTACTTGAGTAACTTTTGGGATAAATTGTACTTCTAAGAGTAGTTTTAATGCAACATACTTTTACTTTTACTTAAGTATATTTATAGAGAAGGAACGCTACTTTTACTCCGCTACTTTTACTCCGCTACTTTTATCTACATTCAGCTCACTACTCGCTACTAATTTTTATCGATCTGTTAATGCACGCTTTGTTTGTTTTGGTCTGTCATACAGACCTTCAAAGTGCCTGCCTTACTGGTGACGTTTCACTTCGTTCCACCAATCAGATGCAGTCACTGGTGACGTTGGACCAATCAAACAGAGCCAGGTGGTCACATGACCTGACTTAAACAAGTTGAAAAACTTATTGGGGTGTTACCATTTAGTGGTCAATTGTACGGAATATGTACTGTACTGTGCAATCTAATCATAAAAGTTCCAATCAATCAATCAAAAGTGTGAAGGAAAAAATATACTTTTTTTATTTCAACCGTACATCCCGTCAAAAGCCTCAAGACTGACCGCACATGAGGACGTTCCTGTCTTCACAATAAAAGTGCCGCTCCATCGCGCCTGCACTTTCAAAACAAGAGTCTCCGAAAGCCAGCGCAAACAAGCTAGCAAGCTACGGAGTTTGACGCCAATATATTTCTTGTAAAGTGTATAAAAACGAATATGGAAGCTGGACAAACAAGGTGCCAAAAACCAACCACTTTCATGTGGTATTAGACAGAAAGGAGGAACTTTTCTTCTCCTCCATTTGAAAACGTGGACGTTATCATCACTACTGTCTGATTACAATCAACGCAAGTCATCAGAATCAGGTAATACACCAACTTATATTCTAGTCTGCATGAAAGAAAGGAATCTATATGTTAAACATGCATGTATATTCATTAAAACATCTAACATGTAAACAAAAACGGCAAAATAAATACATATAAATTATATACTGTATATATCAATGTATATGTATATATATATATATATATATATATATATATATATATATATATTAATATATGTGTGTGTGTGTGTGTATGTTACTCATCAGTTACTCAGTACTTGAGTAGTTTTTTCACAACATACTTTTTACTTTTACTCAAGTAAATATTTGGGTGACTACTCCTTACTTTTACTTGAGTAATAAATCTCTAAAGTAACAGTACTCTTACTTGAGTACAATTTCTGGCTACTCTACCCACCTCTGCTTACAACTATACCTAATATATAAAGGGGTGGAAAAGTGACTATTACCTGCAGGGCAAACATTAGAAAAACACCTGCTTAAAAGATCTAATACAAATGTCCCTGAGGAATGTAAGGTGGGAGTACTGTAATTACCTAACGTTACATTATTATTTTCCATAACAATTCAGCCCCCTCCACAATATTAACCCGACGTTAAAACAGAACTAGCTATTTACTGATTAGCAATTGCCGAATCATGTAACATTAGCTTAATGCTAAAAAGCCAGGTTACTATCACAGACAAATAATTTCATGTAGGCTAACGTTACCTACCTGCTACCTCTGTCTTTTCTCGTTTCTCCTCCTCTTCTTTTCTCTTTTTTCTTCCCTGGGCACCTGACAGTTTTGGCCGTTTTGACATCTTGTGTTGATTTTTTGATGTGGTGACGTCCAAAAAAAGTCATGATACGGGAAGGGGGGGGCGCACCGTGCGGGGGGAAGAGGGGGCGTAATGTTGTAACAAATAATATTTCTATTAAATAGGCTTTAATTTGCATTTTAATTAACGTGGGATTATTTTTTGTATTTAGAAATAATAGTACCAACTTTTTTTTTTTTTTCTCTCCAACATTTGTGGCACTGGCGTGGCGCCCCCTGATGGACGGCGCCCTTAGCATTTGCCTATACGGCCTATGCCACGGGCCGGCCCTGGTGACAGGTGGTGACATTACACCTACTTTGAGACAAGAGCTATATTGATACATGCTTGGTTATGGTTTGAATTCATATCCAACAATTGCGAGAATTACTTTTTACTAGAGATGTCCGATAATATCGGCCGATAAATGCTTTTTTTATTAAATCAACATAAAAAACACAAGATACACTTACAATTAGTGCACTAACCCAAAAAACCTTCCTCCCCCATTCACACAAAAGGGTTGTTTCTTTCTGTTATTAATATTCTGGTTCCTACATTATATATCAATATATATCAATACAGTCTGCAAGGGATACAGTCCGTAAGCACACATGATTGTGCGTGCTGCTGGTCCACTAATAGTACTAACCTTTAACGGTTAATTTAACTCATTTTCATTAATTACTAGTTTTTATGTAACTCTTTTTATATTTTTTTAACCTTCTTTTTTATGCAAGAAAACCTTTTTAATTTATTTATCTTCCATCCTTTTTCTACCGCTTATTCCCTTCGGGGTCGCGGGGGGGCGGGCGCTGGAGCCTATCTCAGCTACAATTGGGCGGAAGGCGGCGTACACCCTGGACAAGTCGCCATCTCATCTTATTTATCTTATTTAATTTAAAAAAAAAAAAAAAAAAGGGGGCCTTATCTTCACCATACCTGGTTGTCCAAATTAGGCATAATAATGTTTTAATTGCACGACTGTATATATCAGTATCGTTTGATATCGGTATCGGTAATTAAAGAGTTGGACAATAGCGGAATATCGGATATCGGCAAAAGGCCATTATCGGACATCCCTACTTTTTACTGTCAATATCGGCTTGCTGAATTTCATTTTTTTAATGTTTTTTGTTCACAATGTGCCTCGGGGTTTTTTTTTATGAAAAAAGGTTGAAAAAAAAAACACTGCACTAGACAGTAAATCTTACCTGGCGCAGTGGGAGAGTGGCCGTGCGCAACCCGAGGGTCCCTGGTTCAATCCCCACCTAGTACCAACCTCGTCATGTCCGTTGTGTCCTGAGCAAGACACTTCACCCTTGCTCCTGATGGCTGCTGGTTAGCGCCTTGCATGGCAGCTCCCTCCATCAGTGTGTGAATGTGTGTGTGAATGGGTAAATGTGGAAGTAGTGTCAAAGCGCTTTGAGTACCTTGAAGGTAGAAAAGCGCTATACAAGTACAACCCATTTATCATTTATTTATTTATACACGAAGTCCATTTGCCTTTACTTACGGACGAAGATCTCTATGACTTCGTCGGAGAAGTCCTCCGTTTCCCTCTTTTTCTTTGAGTTTTAAAAAGTCTCTCTTTCTCAATTGAGATAATTGCTAGGGAAGAAAGTCGTCCTCGGTCCACCTTCACTTTCCATCTCCTTTTTTAACGTCATTTCGGATCACATCACCTGCTAGCTTCTGTCCAAATCCTTCTGTTTGATGTGCCAGTAATCACGGTGGATGTTTCCAGGTGTTTAGATAAACCTTCATCTTTCTCTGCATAAGACTGCAATATCCATTCATTTCCTACCGCTTGTCCCTTTCGGGGTCGCGGGGGGTGCTGGAGCCTATCTCAGCTGCATTAGTTGCACATAATTCCCACGACTGGAGGAGTTTGCACTCTCATCTCAACAGCTGCTGTTTGCCCCAAAAAGCAAGTGGCGTTTCAGGTCGTTTTAGTACCTCACCATTTTCCTTTTAGCTTTCATGTTTTTCGAGGCTTCTTGGCAGCTTTTTCAGAGTACTTGGCTCCAAACACGCTCCCTCGTAGAGAATAAAAGGCAGGGAAAGCAATAAAGCCATTCTTTTCCAGCATACCAATGCTTTTGAAATGAACGTCTTTTTTTCTGTCCTCGGACCACTCACGTTTGATTCAAATCCGGCAGCTCTGGCGTTGGTCTCCCAGTATTAATGACGTCTTGTTTTAAATGAAAGTCCAGTCTTGAAAAAGTCCTTATTTTAGAAAATCAAATCCTTTATTTTAGGGCGAAAAAGCAGCATCACAGTTTGCGGGGAGCGTGGTCGTTGTTTTCTTCTTCTACTTCTTAAGGGTTCATGAACTTTTCAATATATCGCCCCCTACAGCGAGGCATGGGTACTTACTGCCTCATTGATTGATTGATTGAAACTGTAATTAGTAGATTGCACAGTACAGTACATATTCCGTACAATTGACCACTAAATGGTAACACCCGAATAAGTTTTTCAACTTGTTTAAGTCCACGTTAATCAATTCATGGTAAAAAAAATATTTTAATTCCACCAAATGTGGGGCTCGAACACACGGCCCTGAGAATAACAGGCTCATGCTCTACCGCCTGAGCTAACCGGGCCTCGTATCTTTGCTTCTCGTCAGGAATCACACCAAAGTCACATAGAATATAGACAAAAAGAGATATATTAAAACTTATTTTATTACTTCGCTTTTGGACGTCTAATTCATCACCATGAATTAATTAACGTGGACCCCGACTTAAACAAGTTGAAAAACGTATTCGGGTGTTACCATTTAGTGGTCAATTGTACGGAATATGTACTGTACTGTGCAATCTACTAATAAACGTTTCAATCAATCAATCAATCAATAATGGTTAAGCCTTTTACCCCCCTGGTGGCAAGGTGAGGCACTGCCTCACTTGCCCGCCCGAGACAGCACGTCACTGCAATCAACCAATGGAGGGGGGAGGAAGCCGGAGTACCCGGAGGGAACCCACAGGGGAGAACATGCAAACTCGAACCCAGGACCTTCGTACTGTGAGGCGCATGCACGAGATCCTGTGCCGCCATATACCTGCGTATACTTTTATTTTTTATTTTGTCAAAAAGTCAGGATTTTTTAAGTGTCAAAAGGTCGGAATTTTTTTTTAAGTGTCAAAAAGTCGGGATTTTTTCTAAGTGTCAAAAAGTCGGGATTTTTTCTAAGTGTCAAAAAGTCAGGATTTTTTTCTAAGTGTCAAAAAGTTGGCATTTGTTGTGTCAAAAAGTCGTTTTTTTTTTTCCAAGTGTCAAAAAGTCGGGATTTTTTCTAAGTGTCAAAAAATCTGGATTTTTTTTAAGTGTGAAAATGTCAGGATTTTTTTCTAAGTGTCAAAAAGTCGGGATTTGTTGTGTCAAAAAGTCAGGGTTTTCTCTAAGTGTCAAAAAGTCTGTTTTTTTTTTTAAGTGTCAAAAAGTCAGGATTTTTCCTAAGTGTCAAAAGGTCGGGATTTTTTTCCAAGTGTCAAACAATCTAGATTTTTTTCTAAATGTCAAAAAGTCGGTATTTTTTTTCAGTGTCAAAAAGTCGGGATTTTTTCTAAGTGTCAAAAAGTCGGGATATTTTTCTAAGTGTCAAAAAGTCGGGATATTTTTCTAAGTGTCAAAAAGTTGGGATTTTTTCTGTCAAAAACTATGTTGTTTTTTTCTAAGTGTCAAAAAGTCGGGATATCAGAAGCATTTATTCAGGTAGAAATACCACATATTACATTACCAAACATCTTTGACAATCAAACCATGATCGTAAGAATCCACAATGTGTGTTATTAATGTGTGAAACTGGTATCTAAACACAAATGTGTAAATCCTCTCCTCTGAATGCAAGTGCTCCTACAGCAGGAATTGAAATTCTGTCGGCAATACACCAACACAAGACATTTTTTTATTGTCATTAAAAGCATGTTTAAGTCCGTTTTGTGTTGAGCTGTTTAAAAGAAGCATGTTTAATAAACATGTCATTAAAGCAAACAAATTGTCCAGTCAGTTTTAAAAACTTGAAATTTTTTTTTTTATGGTACACTTATTAATGATGAAAACTTATATCAATCTGCAATTTATCGCAATACATTTTGAATTAACTATGAACAAAATGCGATTAACCGTGAGTAATATTTACTATATATATATATATATATATATATATATATATATATATATATATATATATATACATTATATATATATATATATAGATAGATAGATATACTGTATATACAAAACCCAAAACCAGTGAAGTTGGCACGTTGTGTAAATCGTAAATAAAAACAAAATACAATGATTTGCAAATCCTTTTCACCTTATATTCAATTGAATAGACTGCAAAGACAAGATACTTAACGTTCAAACTGGAAAACGTTATTTTTTGCAAATATTAGCTCATTTGGAATTTGATGCCTGCAACATGTTTCAAAAAAGCTGGCACAAGTGGCAAAAAAGACTGAGAAAGTTGAGGAATGCTCATCAAACACTTATTTGGAACATCCCACAGGTGAACAGGCTAATTGGGAACAGGTGGGTGCCATGATTGGGTATAAAAGCAGCTTCCATGAAATGCTCAGTCATTCACAAACAAGGATGGGGCGAGGGTCACCACTTTGTCAACAAATGCGTGAGCAAATTGTCGAACAGTTTAAGAACAACATTTCTCAACGAGCTATTGCAAGGAATTTAGGGATTTCACCATCTACGGTCCGTAATATCTTCAAAAGGTTCAGAGAATCTGGAGAAATCACTGCACGTAAGTGATGTTACGGACCTTCGATCCCTCAGGCGGTACTGCATCAAAAAAATGACATCAGTGTGTAAAGGATATCACCACATGGGCTCAGGAACACTTCAGAAAACCACTGTCAGTCACTACATGTGGTCACTACATCTGTAAGCGCAAATTAAAACTCTACTATGCAAAGCGAAAGCCATTTATCAACAACACGCAGAAACACCGCCGGCTTCGCTGGGCCCGAGCTCATCTAAGACGGACTGATGCAAAGTGGAAAAGTGTTCTGTGGTCTGACGAGTCCACATTTCAAATTGTTTTTGGAAACTGCGGACGACGTGTCCTCCGGAACAAAGAGGAAAAGAACCATCTGGATTGTTCTAGGCGCAAAGTTGAAAAGCCAGCATCTGTGATGGTATGGGGGTGTTTTAGTGACCAAGGCATGGGTAACTTACACATCTGTGAAGGCACCATTAATGCTGAAAGGTACATACAGGTGTTGGAGCAACATATGTTGCCATCCAAGCAACGTTATCATGAACGCCCCTGCTTATTTCAGCAAGACAATGCCAAGCAACGTGTTACAACAGCGTGGCTTCATAGTAAAACAGTGCGGGTACTAGACTGGCCTGCCTGTAGGCCAGACCTGTCTCCCATTGAAAATGTGTGCCACAATATGAAGCTGAACAAGTTGTTAAGTTGAACAACTTAAGCTGTACATCAAGCAAGAATGGGAAAGAATTCCACCTGAAAAGCTTCAAAAAATGGTCTCCTCAGTTCCCAAACGTTTACTGAGTGTTGTTAAAAGGAAAGGCCATGTAACACAGTGGTAAAAAAATGCCCCTGTGACAACTTTTTTGCAATCTGTTGCTGCCATTAAATTCTAAGTTAATGATTATTTGCAAAAAAAAAAAATTAAGTTTCTCAGTTCGAACATTAAATATCTTGTCTTTGCAGTCTATTCAATTGAATATAAGTTGAAAAGGATTTAAAAATCATTGTATTCTGTTTTTATTTACCATTTACACAACGTGCCAACTTCACTGGTTTTGGGTTTTGTATGTTGACCTATTCTGACTACTATTGATGCAAGGCATGATTGTGGTAGTTTGTGCGTGGTAGAGGAACACATCATCACAAGGAAGGTTATCCACGGTAACTGTATTGCAAATGTAAACAAAGCGGACAAGCATATCATTCAACGACAATATGTTTGTTCCTCTGAATGAAACATCTTTAAAAAAGCCAGACATGATCTCCAAAAAAATCGTCTAAATACAGAAAAATATATATTCAGGTTGAAAAGGATTTGTAAATACTACTACTGTAAATAACAGTAAGGGAAGACGGCTACAACAGATGGCATTGGCTGCCCCGTCACGGCCAATGTTTCATAGATGGAACGTCAAAGTAAAGGACGATATTCAAATGTGACATGATCAACTGTGCTGACAGTAACAAAACCCCACGTTTTGAAGTATTGCAACGTAATAACGTGGCGTCGGTAGCGAGACAGGGCGGAAGAAAGAAACATACGCTTGTGGTGTCAGGACAACTTCAAAAAGGGGATTCCACCAGCTGATGAAACGTTAAAAAAAAAACAAATACTCTTCAATCGTTAAGTATAAAAAGCTACAAACATTAATAAATTACATCACTGACACGGAAACACTTCACAAGGTGCTAATAAAGTCATTCTCAAATCCTCCTGGACACTACAAGTTGAACAAGAGGCTGGTCATAGAAACTTTAAGACCTTTTGGTAATATAGGTTCTTCTCAAAGCTCCATCTCTTGTTCAAACACAAAGCATGTAAGGCCATAAAACAACTTAAAATTAAGCTTTTTTTTTCTCTTGTTTTCCAGGCAACACCAGGAATCCCAAAACACACACACATACACTCACACTTACAGTGTTCCTTTGTTCCGCATTTAATTATGTTACAGCTTTATTCCAAAATAGGGGAAATTTATTTCTTGCCCTTTCAATTCAGAATATTGGTTTTTGCAAATCAAAGTCTAATCAAAACTACTTTTTCAACTTCATTGCAAATGCTGTAAATATTTATGTGATATGTTCCTTTTTTTTACTCAACACTATATTAGCAAAAATTACCCAAAAAAAGGTGTTTTTATGTTATGTGCGTAGTTTTAAGGCCAAAAAAATTATACATTTTGGAACACGGCTGTGATGTAACAGAAAATGGGGGTGAAGCGCTGATAATACTTTCTGGATGCTCTCCAAGTATATATATATATATATATATATATATATATATATATATATATATATATATATATATATATAACCATAAAGTCTGGGCACATAGGTAAAAATAGTGTACATTATGCAATTATTAATGCTGAATGTTGTTTTTATATATTATATAAATCAACAATTTTATTCATCAATTTAATAAATAAGTTATTATTAAATGTATGTTTTAGCTTAACATGTATTGATTTACATTAGTATTTATTATGTGTTTATTATTAGTTGGTTAATTAATTATATAATGTGTGTACAATATTTACTGTATATATATGTCCAGACCTTAGGGATAACCTCTATATATCTGTGTGTGTGTGTATATATATATATATATATATATATATATATATATATATATATATATATATATATATATATATATATATATATATGTGTATATGTAAATCATGTATCATGTATATATGTATATGTAAATCAAGATATATATATATTTACATACACATTGTATATACACACACATACTGCATATACTCTGTGTGTGTACAGTATATATAATTATTCACACACACAAAAATAGTAATACATACATACATATATATATATATATATATATATACACACACACACACACACACACACACACACACACACACACACACACACACACACACACACAAAAACGGTTCTATATATACACACATATAAACATACATACACACGAACATACATACATATATATACACACATACAGTATACAGTATATGTATATATATCAGGGATGTCCGATAATGGCTTTCTGCCAATATCCAATATTCCGATATTGTCCAACTCTTTAATTACCGATAGTGATATCAACCGATACCGATATCAACCGATATATACAGTCGTGGAATTAACACATTATTATGCCTAATTTGGGGCGGTATAGCTCGGTTGGTAGAGTGGCCGTGTCAGCAACTTGAGGGTTGCAGGTTCAATCCCCGCTTCCGCCATCATAGTCACTGCCGTTGTGTCCTTGGGCAAGACACTTTACCCACCTGCTCCCAGTGCCACCCACACCGGTTTAAATGTAACTTAGATATTGGGTTTCACTATGTAAAGCGCTTTGAGTCACTAGAGAAAAGCGCTATATAAATATAATTCACTAATTCACAAATTCACTAATTTGGACAATCAGGTATAGTGAAGATAAGGTACTTTTAAAAATAGAATAAAAAAAATAAAATAAGATAAATAAATTCAAAACATTTTCTTGAATAAAAAAGAAAGTAAAACAATATAAAAACAGTTGCATAGAAACTAGTAATTAATGAAAATTAGTAAAATTAACTGTTAAAGGTTAGTACTATTAGTTGACCAGCACTACGCACAATCATGTGTGCTTACGGACTGTATCCCTTGCAGACTGTATTGATATATATTAATATATAATGTAGGAACCAGAATATTAATAACAGAAAGAAAACCTTTAGTGTGAATGAGCGTGAATGAGTGTAAATGGGGGAGGGAGTTTTTTTGGGTTGGTGCACTAATTGTAAGTGTATCTTGTGTTTTTTATGTTGATTTAATAAAAAAATAAAAAAAAATAAAAAACCGATACCGATAATAAAAAAACGATACCGATAATATCCGATATTATATTTTAACGCATTTATCGGCCGATAATATCGGCAGGCCGATATTATCGGACATCTCTAATATATATATATATATATATATACACACACAAACACAGTTATATATATATAGACACATATACATACATACACAAACACATTCATACATATATATATACACACGCACACAGACATACATATATATGTGTATAAAAATATATATACATATATATGAAAAGGTGAAAGAAAAGAATATAAAAATGCATGATTGAAAGGCTGTGGACAAGCTACATTCTCTATTGTGTAAAAAGTAGTAGAAATGCAGATGGCTTTAGGATTTGGCTGCTGCCTGTGAAAGCAAAAGAAGTAAAGAAAGTATCACCCACGTACTTGCAGGCGGGGATGAGGCCAATTTCAAAATCCTATGTCTTTCTTTTTCTGCCGCACAGCACTGTAATCAACAGTAGCTAGCGCCTTGATGACGTCAATACTCCTCTTTCACTTTGTGCTTTACAGTTTTCCTCACGTCTTCTCCCCATCCACACAGCGGAAAATAAATAAAGGTGGACCGTGATAGTGCTTTGCAAACTCAACTCCTAACACAAAAGGATGACTGGAAAAGTGTGTCCATACGCCAAGCTTATTCCACTTGTTGACGATCAGTCAGATCCTGGCAAAGATCCTCTGCACCTGGCACAATTGTTCCATAAAGCACACATGCAGGTGAGTATACATGCAAAGATACTTTGTGAACTCTTGGAATGACTGCTTCGTGTTTTAGCCTTTCCCTGACAAACGGATGTAGTACAATGAAACATGATCTATTAAAAATATTTATAGTAAGTTATGTACACTTTAATAGCTGAAAAAGTTCAAAGGGAGGCAAAAACCTATTTGCGTGATGTTGGTCTTGGAAATCGAAAAAAAAAAAAAGTATGCTCTCTGTTGTCTTGAATCCTGAAAAGAGGTCCAGGACTTGTCAGTCCAACAGTTCGCTTCATGCTACAGGAGGAGTTTTCCATTTCTATGTATCTTTAAGATCTTTCCAAGTCTCTGTTTTGCTGTGGCCATGCCTTTCTTTAGCCTCTTTGCTGTGAAAAGAACAAGACAAGGCATTAGACAATGTAGACCATTGTTTCTAGAACTCAGCTGTGACACTTAAAACAAGAAACAGACAGATGATACTGCTGCACAACAACTCATTCATCAATCACTCAAACCTTGCATTGGCTCTTCAGACTTTTCTTTTCTCTGCCAAAAAACACGTCCAGGCCACTTGATGACAAACACCTCCATTTTGCTGTCATGTGACCAGGTCACACTCTCCTTGGGGTCTTCTGTGACTCTTCAGGTGTTGGTTTTTTAAACTTCACAATGTGTCTTCTTGAGCAGTGCAACATGTTGCTGATTTGCTCCCAATAAGCAGATGCTTCCTTGGAATTTCGGGCTGCTCCCTCAACTTTTCCGCAGTTTTACCCCACCAGCTGAAATCTTGCATGGTCATTGTTATCTTCCACTACAGTATTTTCCGGACTATAAGGCGCACTTAAAATCCTTTTTTCCCCTCAAAACTCGACAGTTTGCCTTATAACCCGGTGCGCCTAATGTACGGAGGTTTTGCTTACCGACCTCGAAGCAATTTTATTTGGTAAATGGTGAAATGATAAGTGTGACCAGTAGATGGCAGTCAAACATAAGAGATATGTGTAGACTGCAATATGATGGCAATCACACATCATATTGCAGTGCGTGTAGTGGTACGCTGAGGAGTGCAGATGCCGTTGGCTGCTGCCATAATGCAAAAGGAGGCGGTAATAGGGATGATGTTTGATAAGAAATTATCGAGTTCGAGCCTATCATCGAATCCTCTTATCGACCCGATTCCTTATCGATTCTCTTATCGAGTCCAGATAGGTTGTTGTAAATGGAAAAAAACACAATATTTGGTTTAACAAATCACTTCACATTCTCTACTGCTCGCTACTATAGTATTACCATATCTGAGTTAATGTGCAGAAATGTGGGGAAATAACTACAAATGTGCGCTACATTCGTTAACCGTGTTACAAAAAATTAATTAGACTGATACATAATGTTGGATATAGAGAACATACAAATACTTTATTTATTGAATCAAAAATATTAAAGTTCGATGATTTGGTAAAATTGCAAACAGCTAAAATGATGTGGAATTAAATGATGGAATGGATTAAGTAAAGAAGTTAAATATTGTACTGATATGATCCAGTTTAAGAAGTTGTTCAAATGAATAGTGCTTACAAAGTACAAAGAAGAAGAATTATGAGAAATACTTTCAACCTTATTGAAAATAAGATATTCTTCATCTCAGTATATTAATAATGACTGAATTAATTAATTACATATTACAAAACTCTTGTATATATTAATTCACAGATATTTTATTATAAAAAGGTCAGTAAATGATGTATATATTTGTATGAAGTGGGAAAGGGGTAGGATTAAATAAGCTTTACTTCTTCCTACTCCTGTAAAGTGAAATGATATGAAACTGTGATGTATTATGATGTGGTCGGATCATGTTTTGTTTAGTTATGTTCTGTTAGTTTTGGACTTCCTTAGTTGTTTTGTGCACTTCGGGGGTTTGTTTTAGTCACCATGGTTACTTATGATTTTCACCTGCCCTGTACGCGCACCTGTTGCTCATTACTCTCTATTACATTTCTCTATTACATTATCTCATTACACTCTATTTAAGCCTGCCTTTTCCGGTCACTCCTCGTGGCTTCATTGTTTGCAATTGCAACAGTTGCGTTGGCATTCTGGTTTTCGAGCTTATGATTCCTGTGCTAAAGTTACCTTAGCTTCTAGTATTCCTGTGCTCAGTAAGTTTTTGCTTTAGCTTCTCGTGCGAACGGCACGCTTTCCTTTTGTTTCGTTCCTGTCTGTTGTAATGTGTATGATTTATGAGAAATAAATCATCTCCTACCTGCACGCTTTCGTCCGGAGCCGTCAGTTTTGCGTCCCGGGAACTAACCGCAGCACGCTGCACCCCACCGTGACAAATAACTGAGCTACGTGACGTCATTTCTTGTGATGTCACACGGGGCATTTCTTGTCGGGACGGGAGTCGAATAAAGAACCAACTCTTTTTCTTTACTATAGTGGTCTCGATAACGGGTACCGGTTCTCAAAAAGGGATTCGAGTCCGAGGACTCGGTTCTTTTCTTATCGAACAACCGGGAAAACCGGTTTCGAGCATCATCCCTACGCGGTAATCTCCCGTCTTGTTGTTGCTACCTGTCACACACTCAATACTGGAGCTCTGAACCTCCGACACACTGAAGAGAACACAGAAACCATCCAATCTTTACGGATGCCTCTTGGCCAAGCAGAACATCTTCAGTACAAAAAGTCAGTACCGTATTTTAAGGACTATAAGACGCACTTAAAATCCTTTTTTTCCTCAAAACTCGACAGTGCTCCTTATAACCCTGTGCGCCTGTTGTACAGAATCATTCTGGTTGTGCTTACCGACCTTGAAGCAATTTTATTTGGTACATGGTGTACTGATAAGTGTGACCAGTAGATGGCAGTCAAACATAAGAGATATGTGTAGACTGCAATATGACTCAAGTAAACAACACCAACAATTTATATGTTCCATTGAAAATATAGAACATTACACACGGCGCTCAAAAATCTATCAAAATGTTTTAGTATGACTTTGGTAAGCTATGAAGCCGCACCGCTTGATGTGCTTCAACATAGGAGTATTATTATGGTGTGTGTATAAGGTAAGACATTATCTGGCGTTTTGTTTCGCAATAATATGCAAAAGCAACTTTTCTTACCTTTTGGTACCTGCTGATCTGGGATCTGCATAAGCCCTGAAAATGTGCGCGCCTACGCCTTTGTAGTCGATAAGCTTCTTCCTTTTTCTCTATCTTCTTGTTATGGGACATTCATCCTCCGCTGTTGCCATTTCTAATATAAAGTAGTGTAAAGTTCTTACTTATGTCAGTAATCTCGACATGAAAGCGCTAAAACATACCGGTGTAGTGAGTTTACATTATTCACCCAACGTCTTCCACTCCCGTCCTTGCACGCTACACCGCTACAACAAAGATGACGGGGAGAAGACGCTGTCGAAGGTGAGTCACGTAAATAAGAACGTCCACAAAACGGCGCATCCTGAAGCGACTGTCAGAAAGCGGCTTGAAGATGATCTGTAAAACATCATCTATGCAACATTTTGACCAAAGAACCACCATTACATGTTATGTAGACCACAAGGAAGTCTTTTACATTTAGAAGAAAAAAAAAGACTCCTTTAACGCGCCCTATAGTCTGGTGCGCCTTATATATGAAAATAAACCATTCATCGACAGTGCGCCTTATAATCCGGTGAGCCCTATGGTCCAGAAAATACGGTACTTACATTTATCAATTATTGCACCAATAGTGCTCACTTTCTCACCAAGCTTTTTGTTGATGCTCTTGTAGTTCATTCCAGTCTTATTTAAGTCTACAATCATGACCCTGAGTACAGTTATTTAATCTTGCCCATGGTGGTGTCAAGGTTTGAATGAACAGTGCTTGTGTGGCAGGTGTATTTTAAACACAAAGGGTCTGAACTACTAAAGCAATGATTCTGAAACTGTGGTAGTACGTGGGATCCATCTAGTGGTAAGCCAAAGAATCACTTGATTAAAGTACAGTGTATTATTTTCCTATACTCAAACAAAAGGTTACTGTTGAAACTGTGTGCAACGTTCCCTCTAAGGTGCAATTGCGCACTGCTGACGCGTCCTCTGCGCACAGCAAATCTATGCCGCGCACAAAATATAATCCAATCTGAACTGTAAACAGAATAAACAACTATCTGTCATTTTTCCAATGAACTGGACTCCCACTTTATCTACTAATTTAACAATAAGCAATATATAAATATTATTTTTAACAATTCAATAACTGTACCCACTCGACATCTATTGCAGCCGGTCACCCTAGAAGGGGGGTCCCTACATCTGCGATCTCTTCTCAAGGTTTTATTTTTTTTTACGCTAGTTGTGAGTATGCTAACGTGTTTTTCCTTGCTTGGATGTGGGTTTCGATCCAAGAATGTCATTGTGAGTTTGTAAACCCCTTTTGAGACACTGGTGATTTAGGGCTATATAAATACAATTTGATTGGTTGACTCACCTTTGGCGTCTGCAGAAGTTCCACGCTCGCCCTTTGCCATCGTGTTGCTGTTGGTGCTTGTGGTGTTGCTGTTTGGAGAAGACATGGACGGTCGCCTTTGGCTTAGGAAAACCCCTGGTGCCATTGGCTGCGACCCCACTGGGGACTTGACTGCTCCAGTGTTGAACTCGTGATCTGTGAGGCTGCCATCGTGCGAGTCCGCATTGTGGTCTGGCGAGCTACTATCCTGAGACATCCTTAGCGGTTCCTCTATCATTATCTTCCTTTTGGTCATTTTTTTCTTCTTCGTCTTTTGTTGCTCCTCCTATTGACACATTGCTTTACTAATTGCATGACTTAGTAAGCAGAATTCCAAACGCATAAGAATTATCATACCTGATGAGATAGCTTTGCTGCAGCAGCAGCCAGGCCTGTTTCTATGGAGGCTACTCGGGCTCCGTCTCTTGCAGGCCTTTCCTGTCGAGGAACCGAGGGTCCTACACGAGCTGCGGAGAAGTTGATAAAAATACTTTAACTACAAAACTAACAGAACCAGAGTGTAATGTTTATCAGGACTTTAATGACCTGTTGGGCTGTATGGAATGTCATCGCTGCTTTTCCGTTTTTTCGATCTGGATTTGAAAACTGGATTATCTTCCTCAGACTCCAGTGATGGATACACTGTGATAAAGAAAAATGTGTTAGATACTTTGGAATCACAATAAGCTACAAGGGTTCATGTCTAGCAGAAGTCAACATGACCGTAAATTCATTCTTCCATCAATATATAGCTGTGTTGTACAAGGTCAACTGTATATACTAAGTATGATCATGGCATGCAGTAAGAAACAAACATACATGTATTTATCACACTTGATAACATTGGCAGCATCTCACCAACAGGCCGCCTCACAAAATAACAAGACTGCCCTTTGTCACAAATCTGTTCATTATTTTTACAGACACCAATTTCTAGGTGCAGGCAAGGCTTCAGAGTCTTGTTTACTATTTGTGGCAGGGAAGGCTGGAGCGGTAGATCAACAGACATATCGGTGCAGCGTCTGCAGTGATATAGTCGCTGTACCGTAACGTCATGGTGAAGAGATAGCTGAGCCAGAAGGCAAAGCCCTCAATTTAACGGTCCATCTAAGTTCCTACCCTCAACTATGGTCCTGAGCTTTGGGCAGCAGTGACCAAAAGACCAAGAATGCTGATGCCATCAATCGAGAGGAGTTTTTCTACAAAGTGGCTAGACTCATGTTCTTTTGCTTATCCGGGTTCGGGTTGTGGGGGAAGCAGTGTTAGTAGGGAAGCCCAGAGTTTCTGGTGTCTAGTCACCTCCTCCAATTCTACTGAGGGGATATTGAGGCATTGTAGCCAACTGTGAGACAACTGCCTCCAGCGTGTTCTACGTCTACCCTGAGGCCTTCTCCCAAATGGGCACACCAGGAACACCTTACCAGCAAGGTCTCAGAGAGGTCTGCAAATTCCAAATACAGTGCGAAGGAAACTAGTTTCAGCCACTTGTATCCATGATATTGGTCTTTCGATCTCTATCCTAACCTTGTGAACATCTGTGAGGGTAGAACGTGGATAAGAATTGGGCAAAATATGGCCATTAAGCCTCTTTATCTGTCCGGCCGGATGTTTTCGAACATATTTTTCGAACCTTTAACATCAAATCTGTAGTTGATAATAGAAGCAAGAGAGTATGTGCTTTCTAGTGATTAAGAGGTCATTATGGTAACCATAGGGACAGAGTCACTGCAGCTCCAAAAAAATACAAGGTAATGATACCAAACAGAGTGGCTGGAGGTCTGTTAACAAAGCAGGGAGAAAGCGCTAGCGTATGTGACATAAAGAGACACATAAGCAAGGTTACAATGCACGGAGAGTACCAACCAAGACCAGCATCCTGAGGCTGAAGACAAAGTGAAAACAAGGGAGCAGAGGGCTAGTGAGCATCACAGGCACTATTCAGGTAGAAACAAAAGACCTTCAGGAATACACCAAGAAGATGGCTCCCAGGTACGAACTGATAAGGGAAGACCTCAGGCAACTAAAGCACAGTCAGGAGGATGAGGAGCCAGATGGGTTGTCATGGAAAAACTTGGAATGTACCACCGACAAATTGAAGAAGAGGCTGACATCGGAAAACAAGTGCCTGGGAAAGGATGCACTGAAAGACAGCACAGAGGCACTCATCAATGCAACACAAGAACAGACCCGAAACACAAAATCAATAGAGGCCAGGGTCTAACACACCAGACAGAACCCCAGGTGTGGGCTGTGCAAAGAAACCCATAAGACAGTGCAGCACATTAAAGCAGGGTGTAAGATGCTGCCAGGCAAGGCATACATGGAGCGGGATAATCAGGTAGCGGTCTCAGTCTAAGGGGAAATACCAAAGTTCTATACCATTCCAAATAACCCCTAAAGCATCTTAGTTACCCTGACTAATTTGGGACAGCTGTTTTAATCCACTCAACAGGTTAAAAAAACAGGAGCTCTCTGCATTAGGTTTGTGAAAATCCATCCACATCAGCACCACTGACTAGCAATTAATATATGAATTTAAAAAGGTTCTTACCATAATCTGAGTCTTTAAAGCATGCATCCATGTGATCCTGGTCATCATCATAATCAAGACTCTCAATACTGCTGCTTCTCTGCGGTTTCTTAAAGAGGCGTTTTGTCGGTTGCTTGCTGTTACTGCTACCAGCTGTGCTGATGCCTCCGCTGGTCTTCTTGCTGGTCTGCAAGCTGTGCAAGATGTTCTTTGACTGACTATTGTTTCTGGACTGATTGTTGCTCCATGGCTGCTGCAAGCTGTCTGACGATGATAGGTTGGCCATGGACAGCATGCCCTGGATGGCCTCCTGTGTGCTGGGGGATGCAGGTGGCTGACTGGAAGTGTGTGAATAAGAAATAAACAACAACATTGCCATTAAATATCAGTCATAACTGGTCTGACCAAGTTGAGTGGTGGTGGCAACTATTTCAGAATGAGTTTGCATTTCAAACCCTACAGTATTTTTAAAACTTCAGTATATTATTATTATTATTATTATTACATTATATTATACTCCAACATGTGCCAAACTACTTTTAACATGTTCTAATTCATGATGTAGATTTTGCCATCTAGTTCCAAATTGGTTCAATTGTCACTGAGGAGTTTGTCCAGAATGTTTGGAAAACATCTTAAAGTGGCTACTTTGTAGCTAAATGGTCAATGTTGTTCCTGTTTTAGGGCATGGCGTCTTGGAGGTCTGTTTCAAGTGTATTTATTAAAAAAACATTTCTGGAAATGTGTTGGTTTTAACTATAGAGATAATTTTCAACTGAGTTCCCTGGACAATTTATACAATATTATATTATTACTACGGTCAGTGTTGCTAAACCATAAAACCAGTCCCACCCCCCCAACATGTGCAAAACTATTTTTAACATGTTCTAATTCATGATGTAGATTTTGCCATCTAGTTCCAATTTGGTTCAATTGGCACTGAGGAGTTTGTACTGAATGTTTGGTAAATATCTTAAAATTGCTACTTTGTAGCTAAATGGTCAATGTTGTTCCTGTTTTGGGGCATGGCTTCTTTGAAGTCTGTTTCAAGTGTATTAACTAAAAAAAACATTTCTGGAAATGTGCTAGTTTTAGCTATAGAGATCATTTTCAACTGAGGTCCCTGGACAAGGTATACAATGTCAGCATCAAATAAAACAACATTCTGCAATTAGAGCATTAAAGTTTGTACATAAAATTAAGATAAAAAAATTAGATCAATGAATCCTCAGTTCCTACATAATGGAGAAGGTGGTGGCAACAGTGTCTATTAAAAAGACTGCACCAACAATGTTCCATAACTTTGTTCCTCATTTAGACGCGGCCACCGCAACGTCGCCATCATTAACATGATCAGGAAAATAATTATTTAGAGTGGTCATTCGCCGCACCAATATTTTACATGTCACACTTACATGAGCGTATAGAAAAGCTCCAGGCCCAGCTTCTCGTTAAGAGCATAAATAAAACCAGAACTAAATAAATTATTCCATACTAATCTTGTTGCTTTCTGAGATGAATTTCAGATGAACTAATTCTAGACAACAGAATCTCAGACGTAGGTAATCAACCACAAATAAGATCATAATCCAAAGAGGTTCATTAAGTCTTTAAAAAATTATGCATAAAATTATGTTTTGGAAGCCAAATTAGATTAAGGACGTGCTTTTGTGCAAAGGTTAAGGCTGTACTGAAAACCTAGGATGGATTTTTTTAATACACACTTATCAGTGTGTATGTGTGTGGAATTGGAGTTTGACTCTTAATCTACAATGAAAAAAAAAAAGAAATAGTTTAAAAAACAATGTAAGCTACAAAAATGTTTCAAAGTTTCCCATAATTGAAGACAAACATGATTTAACTACAGAAACCAAAATAGAAAATGCATAGACTAAAATTTGGAATCAGTACAATTTAAATGGCAGAGTGGTTAACTCAGCTTCCACCAACCCAGCCAATTATTCCAGGATGATCTTATATTTATATTCTGATTAAAAGCATCAAGGTGTTTGCTTTGCAGACCTATTGCAGTATTTTACGAACTGTTGATTCACTCACACCACATACATTCATTATTTCACCATTAAATGTTACACTTGCCAAAAAAGCTGAAGGTGATAAGTATTTGTAAGGAAAGAAGTATAGGGGTTCCATACACTGAATTACATGAAAGCTTTGTGTCAGGAACTCGCATGGCTGCAGTATTTGTGACCCCAAAATGCAGGAACCAGGAGGACGACGTGCAGGTAAGATGATTTTAATTCATAAACAAAGAGAAAGTAGTCTCGCATGTAACAGTTCACAACATAAAGTCAATCCTCGAGCACTGAGGAACGCGCGAGGCTGGCATAAATGGAAGCCTGCTGATTGGCACCAGGTGTGGACCGGCTGCCAATAAACAGCAAAAGAGGGGGAAACAGCGCTCAGCGGGACAAGCAGGAAATAGAACCAAAATAAGAGCACTGAAAGGAAGTAAACACGACACAAGGAAGGACAAACAGAAAATAAGTGAAAGATCGTCACACTTTGTCTGCAGCAAACGAATCATTTGGTTGCATTGTCTCTGGACGTATGGAAACAGTCACAAAAATCAGCACTGTTGGCGTTAACGCACTTTTTGCGTCTTTTTACGCATTGAAATCAGAAAGGATGCGCATTTTCGGAAGTGCGCGCATCCCCAAGACGCGGATTTTTATTTTTTATTTTTACCGACTCTAGCGTGTTATTGTTTTCGTCCGGCAGCGGAAAAGTTTAGATCCATGAAGGAAAGAAGAAAGTGAATGAATGTTTATAACTCAATAAATTTACATATGCATAAACATTTGTTTTCTTTTGTATAATTTTTTTTAATGAATTAAATAACGTTTATGACAACCTTTTTCCAAAACACAATATAGAATGTGAGATATAACAGGATAATGCAAACATTTATCATTTGTTTTCAACAAGGTTACAAAAAAGTGGGACCTCAAAAATCTACTGTGGGACCCCATTTTTATGACTTGATGGGGTCCCTGGGACCCCGTTTTGAAAATTCCTAGCGCCATCACATAATCAGTATCATCTAATTTATACTGACGATTACTTCTGTCTCTGAATAATCTTCTTTCTGGTCTTGGTGGTCTTTTAGAACCATTTAGGTAGTCAAATAAGTAATTCATATTTAAGGCACATTTATTAATACACAAGGCAGTTCAAAGCGCTTTACAGACGCATACAATTATGGAATCTAAAATCAAAAATATAAACGAAATCATTGAAATGATCACAAATTAATTGAATTAATAAGTTAAAGTTAAAGTAGCAATGATTTAAATGCAAAATGTTTGTCTGTCTATCTGTGTTGGCCCTACGATGAGGTGGCGAATTGTCCAGGGTGTACCCTGCCTTCCGCCCGAGTGCGGCTGGGATAGGCTCCAGCCCCCTTGTGACCCTGAGAGGCACAAGCGGTAGAAAATGAGAGGATAGTGCAGATAAAAAACATCCACAGCTAAAAAAAAAAAAAAGTGTTTTCAGCCTTATTCACCATGTACCATCATGCATACAGCATTTACTCTTAAATTAAACCTGCAAACGGACAGGTTTAACTTAAATCTTGCTTTAGAACAGAATTAGCGCTAGTCTCCCTTCAAGAAATGAGATTATTTAAATCAAGACGAGGACATGTCTGAGACTATTTTAATCCACGGCTGAAAAAGACATTACAGTAAATCCTGGATTAAAATGTGACTTAGTTTAGAACTAGGTTTTACTGTACTCCCTGTATGGGAAACCGGGCCTCGCAGCATAGTGTGAAAAGTGAGTGTGTGAAAAGTCCCCTTTTTGCGGAAAGGTACCTATCAGTGGACGAGGGGGTTTAGAACGTACAGTAACTGTACTGTGTATGTACGGTGTGCCATTACGTCCAAACAGCTGAATTCTACTTGGATTTGACCCAGTTTTTGAGGACATTCTTGGTGTGGGGTCTATCCGTGAAAACGAATGTCATGTTGTTTAGGGGTTGAATGTTTAAAAAAAAAAAAAAACCTTACCAAGCCAATGTTTAGGGCAGGGGTCGGTAACTCAAAAGGTTTAAAGAGCCAAATTGGACCAAAAATACAAAAAAAAATCTGTCTGGAGCCGCAAAAAAAGAAGAAGCCTTCTATAAGTGATATAATGAAATCAACACATAATGTAAGTGTATATATTAGCCTACTATCAAAATGACTATGTGTCACAGGCTGACACAACTCTTTGTCGACAGAAATGTTGAAATGTTAATATTTATTCTACACATTTTTACAACATTGGAAAACATTAGTAAAACTTCTCAGGGGGTGAGATAACTCCTGGAAATTACGAGCTTAGAACGACCAAAGGTATAGATGTGTGTGTCCAAGTTAAAGGAAACGGCATGAATCTAATGGATTTATAACAATCTATGCAAGCTGGGTAAGGTTTACTGTGGTCTGGAACAACATGGCACACAAACAACTATCTGAAATGCAGCCAATATTACATACAGATAAAATGTCATGAGACATGCAGATATATTAAATACACAGAAGGCATAGGAAATTAAATGATGCAAAACGTACAAAAAGCTAGCCTAAATAGCATGTTGGCATCGATTAGCTTGCAGTCATGCACTGACCAAATATGTCTGATTAGCACTCCACACAAGTCAATAATATCAGCAAAGTTCACCTTTGTGCATTCACACACAGCATAAAACGTTTGGTGGACAAAATGAGACAAAGAAGGAGTGGCATAAAACACGTCTTTCTGTGGCAGCGTCGGAGAAAGTTGTACATGTAAACAAACTACAGTGAGTTCAAGGACCGCCAAAATTAGCAGGACAAAACGGCGCTCGCCAAATGCTCTCATCAGAGAATCATGTTTAATATAAACAACTTTATTAGGAAAGAAAACTAAGAAAAGAAAAAAAAAAAGAAAAAGAATAAAGAAACACCAAGGGCAGGGTCAGTTTGGAAAGGCTAATGTGAAGAGGTGAGTTTTTAGGGTGGTTTTGAAGGTAGGGAGGGAGGGGGCATCTCTGATGTGCCTGGGGAGAGCGTTCCAGAGAGAGGGGGCATATTCATATTCATATTCGGTACTATACTACCTCTAAAAAGTACCGGTCCACCAGCCCCACACCTTGTCGTCTTCACGTCGTGACATTGCTGGTTTACGAGCAGAGGAGCATGTTCGGCAGCGCAAAATCACGGAGTACATACAAGCAGACACAGTGTGTAGACAGAAAAGGGACAACGGAAGCATTTTGGCCTAAAAATTAAAGATAAAGGTGAAGTTATAACACTGAAAAGCCATTAGGAAGAGGTGCTTTAAGACATTGCTATCTAGCTAGCAGCTAACGTCCAGCCACAGTTTGCAGTGTTTTAGTTACATCTAAATCACTAATCCTTGTCTCCATAAAGTAAGTTTCTTACAAATATTATTATCACTGCAGGACGAGGAATAGCTAAACATGCTTCACAACACACCGTAGCTCACCGGCGTCACAATGTAAACAAACGGCATCGGTGGATCTACACCTAACATCAACTGTAATGATACCAACTACAGGAGCGTATCTAGTCGATACTACTATAATTACATGGATATTTTTTAGCATCCCAAAATCTCCTTTCGTTTTAAAAAAAAATTTATATTATGTTTATAAACTCAGGAAATACGTCCCTGGACACATGAGGACTTTGAATATGACCAATGTATGATCCTGTACCTACTTGGTATCAGATTGATACCCAAATTTGTGGTATCATCCAAAACTAATGTAAAGTATCGAACAACAGAAGAATAAGTGATTATTACATTTTAACAGAAGTGTAGATAGAACATGTTAAAAGAGAAAGTAAGCAGATAAACAGTAAATGAACAAGTAGATTAATAATCAATTTTCTACAGCTTGTCCTTAATAATTTTGACAAAATAATAGAATGATAAATGACACAATATGTTACTGCATATGTCAGCAGCTAAATTAGGAGCCTTTGTTTGCTTACTTACTATTAAAAGAAAATGTGTCTTGTATGTTCACTATTTTATTTAAGGACAAACTTGCAATAAGAAACATATGTTTAATGTACTCTAAGATTTTTTGTTAAAATAAAGCCAATAATGCAATTTATGGTGGTCCCCTTTATTTAAAAAAGTAGCGAAAAGTATCGAAATACATTTTGGTACCGGTACCAAAATATTAATATCGGGACAACACTAGTGCAAAGATGTAAAAAAATATTGTTTTGTTTCTTTGCGTTATCTTGGGACATTTGTAGATAGAATCATTGCATCATGATGAGGGCATGAGTATAGCAACAGACAGATGTGAAAACAGGTGAGGTCAGTCTACCTGTTGGTGCTGTAGTCAATCCCGCCCACTTGCTTGCTGGCCTGCAGCAAGTCAAGAATACCAGCAGCGCTGCCACCTTTTTTTTTGGCCTTTGAGTTGCGACATTTCGTCTCAGGCTTGGCTTCTGTGTCTATATGCAGCGTTTCTTCGTCTGAAGAATCAGCACCCTGGTTGCAGACAAAGTGTACATGCATAGGTGTCAACAAAACCATTTATTGGCAATGAGGAACAAGCAGATCAAGAATTTTCATGCAAATCTTCGAATGGTCAAAAATGGTTTTATTCCCACTACTGCTTTCTTTTTTGTCTTTCCTTTCCAGATTCCCTTATTTCTGGAGCAGGGCGGAGAAACGAGGAACATCTGCAGCTGCTTTTCAATTAGTGTTGTTCTTCTTACCAAGCCAAGAACGGAAAGTGTTATTTTCCATCCTAGTTTGCCTGCAGTATCTTTTTATCACAGCTTAGTATTCCTAAAAAAATTATCACGATTATTTTTTTCACATCATTCGATTTTGATTAATATCACAATTTATTTTTCTATTAAAGGTGCATAAAACACACACACGAAACATGTTTAATGATTATTTCAGGAACAAAATATTTTGATCCACAAACTCAAAAATGATGTGAACAAAAAGTGTCTGCAGAGTTTTTCCACTACATTTTAGATACAAATGATTTATGATGAAAAACATTTACCGTATTTTTCGGAGTATAAGTCGCACCGGCCGAAAATGCACAATGAAGAAGGAAAAAACATATATACCGTATTTTTCGGACTATAAGTCGCAGTTTTTTTCATAGTTTGGCCGGGCTCCAGTGTGACTTATATATAAATAATGATAAATGGGTTGTACTTGTATAGCGCTTTTCTACCTTCAAGGTACTCAAAGCGCTTTGACACTACTTCCACATTTACCCATTCACACACACATTCACACACTGATGGAGGGAGCTGCCATGCAAGGCGCTAACCAGCACCCATCAGGAGCAAGGGTGAAGTGTCTTGCTCAGGACACAACGGACATGACGAGGTTGGTACTAGGTGGGGATTGAACCAGCGACCCTTGGGTTGCGCACGGCCACTCTCCCACTGCGCCACGCCGTCCCTATATGACTTATACTCCGAAAAATACGGTAAGTCGCACTGGAGTATAAGTCGCATTTTTTGGGGAAATTTATTTGATAAAACCCAACACCAAGAATAGACATTTGAAAGGCAATTTAAAATAAATTAAGCATAGTGAACAACAGGCTGAATAAGTGTACGTTACATGAGGCATAAATAACCAACTGAGAACGTGCCTGGTACGTTAACGTAACATATTATGGTAAGAGTCATTCAAATAACTATAACATATAGAACATGCTATACGTTTACCAAACAATCTGTCACTCCTAATCGCTAAATCCTATGAAATCTTATACGTCTAGTCTGAATGAGCTAAATAATATGATTTGATATTTTACGGTAATGTGTTAATAATTTCACACATAAGTCGCTCCTGAGTATAAGTCGCACCCCTCGGCCAAACTATGAAAAAAACTGCGACTTATAGTCCGAAAAATAGGGTAGATATAAAAATTTATTTTTTTCTGATTAAATCAATGGGTGTGTTTATTCTCCCAGTCGGGATCAATACAGTAGTTCAGTCACAAAGACATTCTGTGCCTTCCTGCGAAGCCACATCCAGGGCAGTATTACTGGTGAGCTCCAGCAGACAGCAAGACTAAAGTCTGACACTGAAGTTGCTGCTATGTGTCAATGTTGTGTTTCAACGTCTACGCTATTTTTAGCCATGGTTCTTTATTTTGTTCTTCTTGGGCTGCACTTTTAGCTGTGTAAGGGGGAAGCGGCACCATGCTGACTGAACAATAATTACGTCGTGACGAGCCTGACTTTCGCGGCGGTGGATAGAGACGGTTGCGCAAACACACAGACATAAAACACATTCACTAAAAGCCATGTTTGATCGAGGTAATATATGCTAACAGCTGAGCACCGTGATCGAATTCAAATTACAAACCCCGTTTCCATATGAGTTGGGAAATTGTGTTAGATGTAAATATAAACGGAATACAATGATTTGCAAATCATTTTCAACCCATATTCAATTGAATATGCTACAAAGACAACATATTTGATGTTCAAACTGATAAACATTTTTTTTTTTGCAAATAATCATTAACTTCAGAATTTGATGCCAGCAACACGTGACAAAGAAGTTGGGAAAGGTGGCAATAAATACTGATAAAGTTGAGGAATGCTCATCAAACACTTATTTGGAACATCCCACAGGTGAACAGGCAAATTGGGAACAGGTGGGTGCCATGATTGGGTATAAAAGTAGATTCCATGAAATGCTCAGTCATTCACAAACAAGGATGGGGCGAGGGTCACCACTTTGTCAATAAATGCGTGAGCAAATTGTTGAACAGTTTAAGAAAAACCTTTCTCAACCAGCTATTGCAAGGAATTTAGGGATTTCACCATCTACGGTCCGTAATATCATCAAAGGGTTCAAAGAATCTGCACGTAAGCAGCTAAGCTCGTGACCTTCGATCCCTCAGGCTGTACTGCATCAACAAGCGACATCAGTGTGTAAAGGATATCACCACATGGGCTCAGGAACACTTCAGAAACCCGCTGTCAGTAACTACAGTTGGTCGCTACATCTGTAAGTGCAAGTTAAAACTCTCCTATGCAAGGCGAAAACCGTTTATCAACAACACCCAGAAACGCCGTCGGCTTCGCTGGGCCTGAGCTCATCTAAGATGGACTGATACAAAGTGGAAAAGTGTTCTGTGGTCTGACGAGTCCACATCTCAAATTGCTTTTGGAAACTGTGGACGTCGTGTCCTCCGGACCAAAGAGGAAAAGAACCATCCGGATTGTTATAGGTGCAAAGTTGAAAAGCCAGCATCTGTGAAGGCGCCATTATTGCTGAAAGATACATACCGGTTTTGGAGCAACATATGTTGCACTCCAAGCAACGTTACCATGGACGCCCCTGCTTATTTCAGCAAGACAATGCCAAGCCACGTGTTACATCAATGTGGCTTCATAGTAAAAGAGTGCGAGTACTAGTTTGGCCTGCCTGTAGTCCAGACCTGTCCCCCATTGAAAATGTGTGGCTCATTATGAAGCCTAAAATACCACAAGGAAGACCCCCGGACTGTTGAACAACTTAAGCTGTACATCAAGCAAGAATGGGAAAGAATTCCACCTGAGAAGCTTAAAAAATGTGTCTCCTCAGTTCCTAAACGTTTACTGAGTGTTGTTAAAAGGAAAGGCCATGTAACACAGTGGTGAACATGCCCTTTCCCAACTACTTCAGCACGTGTTGCAGCCATGAAATTCTAAGTTAATTATTATTTGCAAAAAAAAATAAGGTTTATGAGTTTGAACATCAAATATGTTGTCTTTGTAGTGCATTAAACTGAATATGGGTTGAAAAGGATTTGCAAATCATTGTATTCCGTTAACACAATTTCCCAACTCATATGGAAACGGGGTTTGTAATCACAATCATCGATCACGATCACATAATCGCCCAGCCTTACTCCATTGTTTGCTGACTTGTGCCAACATTTACAGTGGAACCTCGATTTACGAATGCCTTTATTTAGACTTTGACTTTATTGATCCACAAGGGAAATTGTTCCACACAGTAGCTCAGTTACAAAGGATGGAAAGGGTAAGGATGGAAAGGATAATGGCACAAAAAGAGGGCAAAAACAAAAGGTATAAAGCAGACTAAAAATGTACCATAGTAGCAATTCAAAAGATATTTGTGACCTTTTTGGTTAACAAACTTTTACATCGCGCCAAATATGCCTCTGTGTGCAAACCATGTCTCGGCATACAAACAAACGCTTCATTCATTAATTTTGTATGCCATTTGAAGTCATTGGGGGTTGCTATTCTATTGACATCACCTCCTGTACACACCGGCACGGCCATTTTGGAGAGGCTAGTCCCCCTATGTCATACCCGAAGAGCTTCAACTGCAAGCAGCACTTCCGACGAGTTTATTTCCACATTTGTTGTACCTTGCGTCGGTCAGAGCTGTGTCAGCCTGTCTTAGAGATCACTTTGTCCAAACACTCACAGTCTCGCTGTACAGCTTAGGTTTGCTAGACAACCGCTTTGAGCTACTGTTTTAGCTTGTTAGCCTCGAGCTTGCGGCACCACCAGTTCAAGAATTTTATTACAGAAAAGGGCTGTGTTCCGCAGCAATTCTTTAATTGTAAAGAGACCGAAAAAGATGCCACAGCGGACCTTTGTGACAGCAAAAGAGAATGAAGGATCGCCTCACACTGCTAGTTTGTGCTAATGCTAGCGGTGGCTACGTGAAGCCACTGCTTGTTTTTCACTCCGAAACTCCCAGAGTGTTCAACAATGCCACAAATATTCGCAGACATAAGGTAAAATTATTTAATGTTTTGTAGCGCACCAACAAGACTTTTGTGTTGACATTTAAAGTTAAAGTACCAATGATTGTCACACACACACTAGGTCACTGGTTCTTAACCTGGGTTCTATCGAACCCTAGGGGTTTGGTGAGTCGGCCTCAGGGGTTCGACGGAGCCTCCGCTGCGGAGGTCAAGACACACCCGACTCATCGTGTAAATAAAAACTTCTCTCTATCAGCGTATTATGGATACCCCCAAACAATGTTCCCTCTAATTTTCCATATGCTTGAGCAAACGCAAAAACTCCTTGAGCATTCAGTGGAGCACATGTGAGCGACGTCAGACATGCACATGCACTGTGGCCACACCAGCAGCACACCTGTCCCAAACCTGACTAAATAACAAGTTAACTGTTTTATCGTTATAATCAAATGACAGCAGTCATTTCCATGAGATTATTTTCTAATATAAGTGTTTTGGCCCACTTACAATGACAATAACAAAAAATATTGTTTTTCATGAGCTGTGTACTAGGTGGGGGGGTCCTGCTTTGGAAATAATTTGTACCCCTTTTAGATATCGCATTTAGTTCCCACTAAAACATTTACATGTTGCACAATGAGATGTAAACATGGGATCATGTGTACATTCCTGTAACTTTATGTTTGTAAAATATATCTTTATTAGTATTTCTTTAATATAATAACATCATTTCATGATTAATATTTACAAATTAAGAAAATACATGTTATTTTTCACTAAAGAAGGGTTCGGTGAATGTGCATATGAAACTGGTGGGGTTCGGTTCCTCCAACAAGGTTAAGAACCACTGCACTAGGTGTAGCTAAATTATTCTCTGCATTTGACCCATCACCCTTGATCACCACCTGGGAGGTGAGGGGAGCAGTGGGCAGCAGCGGTGGCCGCGCCCGGGAATCATTTTTGGTGATTTAACCCCCAATTCCAACCCTTAATGCTGAGTGCCAAGCAGGGAGGTAACAGGTCCCATTTTTATAGTCTTTGGTATGACTCGGCTGGGGTTTGAACTCACAACCTACCGATCTCAGGGCGGACAAAGCTTGCTGTAATGCTATTGTGTTGTTTAGATTAAAAATAGATGTTGAGCTTTTACCCCCTTGTTATGTTGGTTTGATTTATTTAGTATATACAATTATTCAAATTTTCATAGATTCTTATGGGAAACTCTGCTTCACTATACAAACTTTTCATTTTACAAACCATGCTCAAGAACCAATTAAGTTCATAAATCAAGGTTCCACTGTATTTACGAGTTAGAATGCATAAAAAAAGAAAAACACATGTTTTCTTGTCTTACATAAGGACTGTAAACGATGGACAACATTTCAAAAAAGTGCAGTTCCCCTTTAAAATGAATCTTATGGGAAACTCTGCTTCACTATACAAACTTTTCGTTTTACAAACCATGCTGAAGAACCAATTAAGTTTGTAAATCAAGGTTCCACTGTATTTATGAGTTAGAATGCATAAAAAAAGAAAAACATATGTGTTCTTGTCTTACATAAGGATTGTGAACGATTGACAACATTTCAAAAAAGTGCAGTTCCCCTTCAAAATGAATCATCACAGCAACAAAGTACAAAGCAATGCTTTTTTTTCTAAGTGAATTCATCAATGTACTCGATGAATCATTGCAGCTCTAACTGGGACACAGCTGTGGTAAAGATTTGCTGGGCTTGGCAGCTCATCAGCCGATCACTTAAAAAAGGCAAATATACCACTAGTTTTGGAGGTATCCTTGCCTCCTCAGTTTTTAGTATTGTGGATTTGAGAATAAACTTGTTTGGAAGTTTCCCTGCCTGAAATGGTCACTCGGTTGAATGCATTTGGGTCCATCGTGACTCTACAGCTCAACCCCAATAACAGAATGAACCAAGCTACAAAAATGGTCATGGCTACTCTTAGACCCTATCTTTGACTCGAATTCAAACATTTGAAGAGTGTTTTTGAAATAATTTAAAATCCTGTAATCCCTCCAGGTTCAGTAAGAGTGAGTAGGTACGAATGGGCTAGTGTGAGTACACCCATTTATATACCTCAGCTATGTCTTTTAACTTTTAAAAATCCGCCGGACCTCAGTACAGGGGGCAGTGTGTTTGCATTTGTGTTGCTGTGGTAACTTCTACGAGGGGCTTGTATCAATAAACAAATGCTATTCATTCATCAGCTAAAAGCTCAACCACTCCTATTTTAGAAAAAAAAACAGAAGATCCTATTAACCACAAGCATTTTTAAATGGACACAAGTAGAAAACAAGCAAGCATTCATGAATAATGCTTGCTCATTACAGGCCTCACATTTTTACTTTTTAAGGTCAAGGCAAGTGTTGCCTTAAAGGAGGGCTCATATTTTAGGGAATGGGTGTCAAACTCTGGCCCGCGAGCCAAATTTGGCCCGCCGTGTAATTTCACTTGGCCCTTGAGGCGATATCAAATTAACACTAAAGCTGGCCCGCCGATTATATATTGCGGCGGTGCCGCGGTAACACCGTCGATCCCATCCATTTTCTACCGCTTATTCCCTTCAGGGTCGCGGGGGGCGCTGGAGCCTATCTCAGCTACAATCGGGCGGAAGGCGGGGTACACCCTGGACAAGTCGCCACCTCATCGCAGGGCCAACACAGATAGACAGACAACATTCACACTCACATTCACACACTAGGGCCACCGCATTCACCGCTAATTCTAATACTTCCCAACCCTCTCGGGAGTCTTCCAAACTTCAGCGCTCCTCCCGAAAATCGTCACGTCTGCTTTTCAGCCAGTCCAACGAGTGCTGGCCCAGTAATATAACGTGCGGTTTCTGCACGCACACACAATTGAATGCAACGCATACTTCATCAACAGCGATACAGATTACACTGAGGGTGGCCAAATAAAAAACTTTAACACTGTTAGAAATATACGCCACACTGTGAATCCACACCAAACAAGAATGACAAACACATTTCGGGAGAACATCCGCACCGTAACACAACATAAACACAACAGAACCAATACCCAGAACCCTTTGCAGCACTAACTCTTCTGGGACGCTACAAGGTGTGTTTGTGTGGGGGGGAGGTTTGGTGGTAGCGGGGGTGTATTTTGTAGCGTCCTGGAAGAGTTAGTGCTGCAAAGGATTCTGGGTATTTGTTCTGTTGTGTTTATGTTGTGTTACGGTGCGGATGTTCTCCCGAAATGTGTTTGTCATTCTTTTTTGGTGTGGATTCACAGTGTGGCGTATATTTCTAACAGTGTTAAAGTTTTTTATTTGGCTACCCTCAGTGTAACCCGTATCGCTGTTGATGAAGTATGCGTTGCATTTACTCGAGTTTGCGTATAGAAGCCGCACATATCTTGTGACTGGGTCTGAACGAAGTTAGAATGGATGAAAAGCGGACGTGACGATAGCTCGTAGAGTACGTTAAAGGCAGTGCATTTAAAGCACGCCCCCCAAGACTGCGGTCCGGGTGCACGAGATATAATGACTGATGAACAACTTTGTTCGATAATGAAGGTTGCCTCAGCTCAAAGCCTGATCCCGACATTAATGAACTAGCATCCGAGAAAAGATGGCAGGTATCTGGCTTGGGCACATCAGATTAGATCAGTGTGTTGCAAACTAAGCAGTTTAAAGTCCGGAATGGTTGTTTTATTCATTGTTATTTTATTTTCAAATTTATTAGCCTGTGGAAAAAGTTAATGTTGATATTTACCTCAGAAGTCTGCAAATAGAAAAGAGGCATTCAATTTTTATTTAAATTGTATTTGACATGCCATTGATATTTTTTAATTATTATTATTATTATTTGAAACTCGATTTTGCATGTCACTATAAAGTTATATAAGCCTTGCTTGTTCAATATTCAATGCAAAACTTGTTTGGGTCCCTATTAAAAGGTTAATTTGTTCAACCTTGGCCCGCGGCTTTGTTCAGTTTGAAATTTTGGCCCACTCTATTTGAGTTTGACACCCCTGTTTTAGGGAACCAAGGCAAGTTAGAAGGGCACCAAGGGAAACATTATTTTTCTTTCGAGGCAGGAGATATAATATATATATAAAAAAATAGATACAAAATAGTGTTTATGTATGAGATCTAGGGCTGCCAATTATGACCAAAGTAATAATTAAGATTATTGTTATCAATATTGAAACCACGATTACTGATTGTTAAGTAAAGCAGTGTTAAGGTGTGAACGTAATACCATCATGTCATTTGTAATGTCTAATAAAAAGACTATAGATAAACGTTATCTATAGTATATTTATAGACAAATATTTTTTTTTTTTAAATCTTTAATAACATCAACTTGTCAGCTTTTTGTCATTACATGATGCCTTTATATCTATTTTTACATTTTGATAGAGAAAGTTTTATTTTATTTTATTTTTTAAGTTATGTAGAAGTAGATGCTGTATCGGGACAGATCCATTAGGAGTTTGAGCAGAAATATGTCATATAGTAACTAACAACACACAATAAAACATTAACAAAATGATGTGTCACATGAATGATTTTTGAAGTAACACCTTAGTGACGTGAAAAAACCCACAATTAATGTAAAAAAAAACAAACCCTGGGGTTTACTTTTTGATATAAAAATAAAACACAAAGCCGTTTGGCTAATGAAGATGAAGTCTAATAAACAAGCTTTGTTGTTCTCCAACGCCTCCCTAGTGATTCAGTGCAACAGTTTGGCCAACAAAAAAAACCCTGGAGTGATACCTCTCACATCGAATACACAATCTTCACCGCCTGTGTTCAATTTGATGAGATGACTAAACATTTTAGCCAGTATTGATGTTATTTGAACACTGAAAAAGTTTGCAGTTAAATAAAGGATGAGTGCACATCTCAGTAAACAAAGTAAAGACTTTATAAACAAGTTGTGACAACGTTCACGACACATCGCCTGCTGCAAAACATCAAATAGTTTTCTCCTTCGCTGTATACTTTTAGTGTGGGGACAAGTGTCTCCAATATTGTCCACACCTGTCGCCATCTAAACACAGCAGAGCGCTCTTAAACACATGGCGGGAAGCGAGGGAAAATGACGTTAAAACAAGCGCTGGGCTCCGTTTACTCCGAGGGGAAATCTCTGCAGCAAAGTGATTATCAAGCCAAACACCGCTAGTGTGCATGTGCCTGACTTTGTCTTGCCGAAAATGCATTAATAAATACATTTTTTTTGGTAATTAACAAATTAAACGGTATTACTAACCGTCGGGAATTTTATCGCAAATTATCATTATACCGTTTATTGTTACATCCCTCATCCATTAACAAGTAAAAAGTCAAGGGCGGTCACGGCATGTTCTTGCCGCAAATGTTGGTCAATTTGTACGGCGAAAGACGAGGGAAGTTGTCGCAATTGCTGCGGTTAAATTCGAGCTCTGTCATTACATCCATGTGTACACGTTTTCAAATGATCACATTCATTTACATACCTTTGTCACCAAGGGCTGGAACTTTGGTTTTTTGGCTGGCTGAATTGGTTCTCGGATTTCTGACAAAACTGCAAAACAACATATTTGTAATCAAGAAAGAGATCAATATACTTTTTCATGGCATGTCGCTGATATTACCTAAAGCAGTCATTAGATCGGTTGTTTCTAATCCGTGGTTAAATTGCATCGTTACTGACGTGTCAAAACAATGAAAGACAAATATACAGAGGTGCCTTAAAATACTGTATATAAGTGACCCAAAATACTCATGTTGGGACACAACACGGTTCTTAGTAATTAAAAAGAAAGTGAAATATTCCAGTGACACTAAAAGGCGACCTGATACCACAATACTCACAGGAAAGATCTCTCTTTACGGCGTTCTTTTTCCGTCTGATGGGGAATTCGTCAATCTTCAGTTCTCCCTCATCTGAGACGTATTCATAC